>NW_020664909.1:9168167-9203576 GCF_002925995.2 Terrapene triunguis
CAGTGACTGCACTGGTTATGTGTCCTGATGCTGGACCTGACACCGCCTCTGTACCCTGCTAAAGGTCACTGTCCTGTCCAATTACCAAGCCCCTTCCCCCCCTCCAGACAGACTCTCCCTCAAAAGAACCTGACTGAAACAGTAATGAACAGAAACAAACATTTTATTGTGAACCACACATGAAACGTGGGGGGTGAAACTTGGAAGGGGGCTTGTGTGAGGTGGGTAGGAAAGGACTTATCAAATTTTGGGGAATGAGAGCCTTCTAGTGCTAGAGCAGTCTGCAGGGGTTGACTGAAAGTTTTAACGGCCCTTGCCGCCCTTCCTTCTTTGGACTTTGGGTGAGGGTGGTGTGGGACTTGGTGGTGGGTGAGGGCGGTTAGAGAGAGACTGCAGCGGGGCTCTGTCCTCCTGCCTCCGGTCTTGCAGAACATCCACAAGGCGCGGGAGCGTGTCCGTTTGCTCCCTCATTAGTCCAAGCAGCTTTTCAGTAGCCTGTTGGTCCTCCTGACGCCACCTCTCCTCCCGTTCCATGACTGCTCGGTGCATTTGTGACAAGTTCTCCCTCTACTGTGTCTGCTGGGCTGCCTGGGCTCGGGAGCAGCCCATTAGTTCTGTGAACATGTCTTCACGCGTCTTCTTCTTCCTCCGCCTAATCTGCGCTAGCCTCTGGGAGTGTGCTGACAGGCTGGGTTGGGAGACAGTCGCAGATGTGTCTGTGTGAATTGTAAAAAGGGAGTGAATTCCTGAGACAGATAAATGAAATTGTACACAAAGAACCTAGTCTTTCTCTGTGAACAAGACCATGCACTGCACCTCTCACATGCGCACTCAGGACAAGGTCGAATTTTCGGCCGTCGCCTTCAGTGCCTGTGGACTTGCGGTGGTCTTGGAGTGATCAGAGAAGCGTGGCTGGAGACCTGAACTTCTGGAGCGGGCAATCATGGTAAGCCGTAGACTTGTGGCTGCTTAAAACTCCAGCAGTAGCACTGGCCTCCTTTCACATTGAAAGCAATGCCAGTCTCTGCTGCCAGCAATCAGGACAGCATCAACTCTGCCCCTGTCCCACCCCCTCGCGGCTGTCCCAGGGAAAGATCCCTGTATGCTGCCCCTCTTCCTCCACCGTGTGGCTGTAAAGCAGTCCCAATACTAACATTCCCCTCCCTAATTCAAAGCAGGGCGTCATGAGCGACATCACCCTCCTGAGGATCTCGGACACCCAGAAGGAACGCATGCTGCGGGAAAGCATGCAGAAACCGGGGCCGTATGCCGCCATGCTATGTCGGGCCATGATCCCCGAGTACTTGATTGTGGCGTGGCGGGGACACGTGTGCTACCACGGAGGGCCCAGTAAGATCGCCCTACCCTGGAACCTGATAAACAGGCTGGAAATCTACCTCCACGAGACCTACGAGGAGTTCTCCTACGAGAATTTCTCATCAATCCCCGGCCACATTGACCGGATTTTCGCCTAGGTGCACTGGGACTATAGAGTGGAGCGTCTTGGGCCTCGGAATCATGAAGTAACGGACATTGTAAAAATTTTTTAAAATACTTGGGACTAAATTGTGAGGAGCCTAAGACAGACAAATCATGAGAAACCCTTTGTTACCATTGTAAATATTCCAGTTTTGTACCTGATTATTTTTTACTAGTTTACAGCACTTTGATAAAAATACATTGTTAATAGTATAAATATTCCCGTTCTGTTCAAAATAAATGTTTACATGTTTACAGCACTTACTGCTTGATCCTTCCCCTGATTCTGTGTCCGGGGTAAGGGATGGGGACGGTTGGTACGGGATCTCGGTAAGGGTGATGAAGAGCTCCTGGCTGTCGGGGAAATCAGCGGTGCCAGCGCTGTCGACTGCCTCGTCCTCCTCATCTCCTTCTTCATCTTCCCCGTCCGCTAACATGTCCGACGAGGAACCGGCCGCGGACAATATCCCATCCTCAGAGTCCACGGTCACGGGTGGGGTAGTGGTGGCGGCCGCACCCAGGATGGAATGCAGTGCCTGGTAGAAACGGGATGTGTGGGGCTGGGATCCGGAGCGTCCGTTAGCCTCTTTGGTTTTTTGGTAGCCTTGTCTCAGCTCCTTGATTTTCACGCGGCACTGCGTTGCATCCCGGCTGTAGCCTCTCTCTGCCATGGCTTTAGAGATCTTCTCGTAGATCTTAGCATTCCTTCTTTTGGAGCACAGCTCTGAAAGCACGGACTCATCACCCCACACAGCAATGAGATCCAAGACTTCCCGATCAGTCCATGCTGGGGCCCTCTTTCTATTCTGGGATTGCACGGCCATCTCTGCTGGAGAGCTCTGCATCATTGCCACTGCTGCTGAGCTCACCTCGATGTCCAAACAGGAACTGAGATTCAAACTGCCCAGACAGGAAAATGAATTCAAATTTTCCCGGGGTGTGGCTGGTCAGAGCATCCGAGCTCGGACTGCTGTCCAGAGCGTCAACAGAGTGGTGCACTGTGGGATAGCTCCCGGAGCTATTAGCGTCGATTTCCATCCACACCTAGCCTAATTCGATATGGCCATTTCGAATTTAGCGCTACTCCTCTCGTTGGGGAGGATTACAGAAATCAATTTAAAGAGAGCTCTATGTCGAACTAAATGGCTTCCTGGTGTGGACGGGTGCAGGGTTAATTCGATATAACGGCGCTAAATTCGACATAAAAGCCTAGTGTAGACCAGGCCTTAGTGTGAGATTACAGAATAGGGGGTTAATGTAACAATGGAGGTGGTGGCAGCTTATATTGAGATGAGGAATTTCTTCAAAGGGAAGAGTGAATGAAAGGATCAAAGAAATGTCAGGGTTGAGTGTGTCCATCAAGTTTCATGCCTAAACAGTTTCCCATGTATCATATTTTTCTGAGTTGGACTGTCAGGCTTTGAGGCAAGGGGACCTTTCTTGTTTGTTCTGTACAGTGCTATGTACACTAAGAGCATTAGAATAGTAATCATTTTGAGGGAAGGAGGCAAGAAGTGGTCCAGTTCAGAGGCAGTAGGACAACTGGGTGAGGGTGTTAGGTTGGAATCATCTGCGAAGTATATAACTTCAGACTGGAACACTTCAAAAATATCTCATTTTGGACATCTGGGAAGAGCCAAAGTTTGAGTAGTCTTTCTATGCAGTTGATAAGTTCCTTTCATTTGGCCTCTTTATGCTGATGGTACTTAGTTGTAAACATCTCTTGAAACATTTTAATTACTTCTCTCCATCCACCTTTCCTGATTACCTGGATGAGGTAAATGTGTGACTCTCTCCTTCTTTCAACAAAAACATGTTCAAAGCTATTTTCAAGCATAGCTCTGTCTGCTCCAGTTTTTTTCCTGAACTCAGACTTCCTATTTGCCTCCGTCTGTAACTATCTGCCTTGAACCTGAACTTTTCTTCTTCCTCATCTCATATTTCTGCCACATCATTGCCTATCTATGCCACTGCTTTACCACCGCTGCTGCCTAGAGCAGGGGTGGGCAAACTTTTTCAGCCGAGGGCCAATTCTGGGTGGAGAAATTGTATGCAGGGCCGGGGCAGGGGGTTGGGGTGTGGGAGGGAGTGTGGGGTGTGGGAGGGGCTGCAGTGTGTAGGAAGGGGCTCAGGACAAGGGATTGGGGCAGAGGAGGGGTGCGGGGTGTATGAGGGGGCTGAGGGCAGCGGGTTGGGGAGAGGAGGGGGCTCAGGGTAGGGGTGCAGGAGGGCTGCGAACTGCAGGAGGGGGTTCAGGGCAGGGGGTTGGGGGGTCGGGGGGGGGCACAGTGCAGGCGGGGAGCTTTAGGGCAGGGAGTTGGGGGGCGGGGTGCAGGAGGAGTTCAGGCTCTGGGGTGGCAGCGGCACGCGCCAGGGCAGGCTCCCAGCATGCCTGCCCTGTCCCCGGCCCTGTGCTGCTCCAGGAAGTGCTGCAGTCCCTGGGGGAGGTGGGGCAGAGGGCTCCGCGTGTGCTGCCCTTGCCGCGCCCCCAAGTACCTCCCCCGAAGCTCCCATTGGCTGTGGTTCCCCGTTCCTGGCCCATGGGAGCTGTGGGGGGCGGTGCCTGGAGGCAAGGGCCCGTGGCGCCACGGGGGGCAATCCCGCGGGCCGGATCCAAAGCCCTGAGGGGCCGGATCCGGCCCTCGGGCCGTAGTTTGCCCACCCTTGGCTTAGATTCTCATCTGTGCCATGGTCCTCGCTCATATTGGCTATTGAATTTTCCTTCTCTGTGACCTCTTGAGGTCCCAGCTCTCCAGGCTCATGTATAGTCAGAATGCTGCCCTCTACTTCACATACACAAAGAACTGTGATCTCATCACTGCAGTTCTCAAATAGCTCCGCTGGGCTCTGCATTTACTGGCATTTCTGGGTCCAGTTCAAAAATGTCCTTTTATTTGAAAAGCCTTCCATACTTTTTTTTTTTTCCATTTTGTCTTTCTAATCTTTTCTCCGCTTTATCGCTGGCCCTTTTCAAAATCTCACTACTAAACTGACAGCCTTCCCCACTGCAGTTCCTGTTATCTGGAACAATCCTCCTGTATGTCTACACTTTTTACACTCTATTTTCAAATCTCAGCTGAAAGCAACTTTATCTCATGTTTAGTCTTCTTTGTTTTTTCTCTCCCTCTACCAAGCTTTCTGTCTTGTACTGTGATTTAAATCTGTAAATCATTACATGTAAAGTTACATTGACTGTATAATGATGCTCTGAAATAGGGTGTTTGTTTCCCCTTTGATACTTAGCTTCTAACACGATCTGTAATCAGAAAATATTCCAGTGACATTTACCTCTCCCTACCAAGCTAAAGTATTCATTTACTGTAATTAAAGGTTCGGGTGACTATTTGTTTTATCTGTTAACAACATAATGATAAAAAATAGAAGTAAATGTGCTGGTGCCAACAAAAGGTGCTGCAGTTTAGGAGACCTAGATTTATTTGAGCATTATCTGATCTGTTTCTATACCAACAGAGCTCAAGTACATCATAAAGGGAGTACTACAACTGCAATTCTGGAGGGAGGGTGATGGTTTATATCTCAGTGACCTTTACGTTAAAGAGAGCTCGCTTGTTCACTTTTCTGATGGTATGAAGTAGGGCATGAATGTAGCACTTAGCAACAGTCAAACAACAGGGGCCTTGGGATTAGCCATGTTCAGAGCAATCTTGTGCATGAGAAGTCCCGTAGGATATGATTGATCAAAAAGGCCCATATAAATTATGCATATGTGCCTTCATAGGATTAGATGTCATAGCAAATGTGGCCATGCTATCCTTTATTTAAGTCAGTAAAATTAGCACTGAGAACAGCCGTCTCATTTACTCAGTATTGCTAACTTGTACAATTGTATTTTGAATCTCCAAATTATTATGATTTTATTATGATTTTATTATATTAATAAAATCTATAATGATTTTAAGATAATCTCATGCTTTGGGGGGCTGATATATGAATTTTATCATGTGAGGTTGGCCACTATGTTTTTTTGAAAAATGTATTCCATGAAGAAGAGTTGTAGCCATTTTGGTCCCAGGATACGAGTGAGACAAAGTGGGTGGGGTAATACCTTTTATTGGACCAGCTTCTTCTCTTAGTGAAAGAGACAAGACTCCAAGCTGCACGGAACTGAAGAAGAGTTCTGTGGAGTTCAAAAGCATGTCCCTTTCACCAACAGGTGTTGGTACAATAAAAGATATTACCTCACCCACCTTGTCTCTTGCATGAAGAGTGTAATTTAGGGCTCATAACGCTGCTTTTTTGGGCCCAATCATGTATCTATTGAAGTCAATGGCAAACGTTCTGTTAACTTCAACAGAAGTAGGATTGGGCTCTTTATTCAGAAGTACCTCAGTATTTGGAGCCTTCCCGTTGGAACAATTGGACTGGAATGGCAATCTGCAATCATTTACATGCCATTTGGTCTTCATTACAAATTAATGAAGTGATAATTACTCTTTGCAATCATCTATGTGGAGAAGATAGTGGTGCTATTTGCTTTATCATACAATTAATACATCTACATTCAAGTGCTTGTGTAAACTTGGCGGCTTAGAAAGTTGTTGGGTTAGTAGACGTATGAAACTTCAATGAAATTACTGCAATAAAATTGCATCGTCTATTGAGCAATTCTAGTTCTTCAAATAGAGTTCCTATTTTTGTTTATATCTACCATAGGAAGCGTAAGTATATTAATGTATATATTGATGCAGACGATGGTAAATAAATCAGTTGTAAATCATTGTAAATTAATTTAAATTTCCAGTTAAAATACCTGTTGTTTTTCAAGTGCTGGTCCCTGTGTGTATTCCACTGTGGTTGTTTATGCGCTCCATGCACCTGAGTCCAGAAGATTTTTGCTAACAATGTCCATTGGTCTGCACCTGTGCCCTTCCTCTCCTTGTGCTCCAGACGAAGGGTATAAGAGATACCTGCCTCTCCAGTTCCTTTCTACCTCTGTGTGGTCTGAGATAGAACCCTCCAGTGTCCACAGACTGGTCCTTCAACTTCTAATCCGTAAATATTGTAAATATAAATATTTGTTGTTAGTTCTTAGTTTTTAGTAGTTCGTTTAGTTAAAGGTTTTGGGAAC
The DNA here is from genome assembly GCF_002925995.2 of Terrapene triunguis. NCBI lineage: Eukaryota > Metazoa > Chordata > Testudines > Emydidae > Terrapene > Terrapene triunguis. Next base: position 9,174,736 of record NW_020664909.1, read on the forward strand.
CCCTCCTTCCAAGCTTCCCCTCCTCTGCACACTACCTGGTATGGGACACAGGTTATATTCAGGATTCTTGCTTCAAAAGCTGAATCTCCTGCCCGTGATGCTTCCTGGTTTAGCAACAACCATTACAGCTGCCTATACTGCCCCGGAGAAGCTCATACGTCCACTAACTGTACTATCTCCTGCTCTTTTCCCAGCCGAACCTGGAAAGCACCAGAGTTCAGATGTAGGGAACATCTCAGGGAGAGTGCCATGAGGCCCCCAGTCTGATCTGGGCTGGGCAGACCTCCCTTCCACCCCCCGTACACTGGACAGAGGTATTGAGGAGTGAGCCATTAGCACTACCACTTCTGATACGGGGTGAGCAAGGATAGAGCCAAAGACTCCTTCTCCCAGGCTCACCATAAGGGTAGAAAGCCCTCTCAAAATCCTAAAGAGAAATCCTACCCCCCCCCCCAGATCCACCCTTCCACCCTAAGTGGAGGACTTCTTCCCCATCACCTTCCAAGTCAAGTGACTCTGTGCCCAGTTCTGCAAGGATCAGGAGTCCATAAAGGTCACTATACTGACCTGCAGGCTCCAAAAATTGAGTGCCTCTATATTGACACCGTCAACAGGAGCGAGACCTTTGGAACTGAGCACAGAGAGACGTGAGCCAACGCCAGGACAACCATCGGTAGTGACAAAGTACAAGCACCAAGAACCACATGCAGCGTCATGCTTGCATAAGCAGACATCAGCTTCCAAGGGCTGACACGCTCGTGCTCATTCTCTCTCTCGCGCGCACACTCTCTCTCTCTCTCTCTCTGAGTGGGGATAGATACACTACTCAGTATGATGTCATCCGTCAGGATCCAGAATCTCCCCTTCTATCAGATCTGGTCCTTACTACAAAGGAGATGCTGACACCATCTATCCATGAATGCTATGACAGAAGTCAATCCTGCTTCTGCCAGTCCTGGCATTTCTGCATCAATGGTCCTGGTGGCACCACCATTACAAATTGAACCTACGTTTTCCTCTTTGGGTGAATCTGACATTGGGAGGGACCAATATCACCTCCACTGAGAGATGAGAGTCCAGGGAGGGGATCCATAATCTCCTGGGACCTACCTTGACCTTAGAAGATGGGGTACCCCCCTTGGGACTGTTGGTAACCTATCTCTTTGGGACCACTTTCACCAATGCTGGATCCTTCTCATTGGTCTTAATGAGCACCATAGGAGCTGTCCATGCAATATCCTGAATTGGTAAAGCCAAGGGAGCAGAGTTTTTGTTCACTCATCCTGCCCCACACTTTTTTTGGTAGTTCAAGCTGCCACTGAAAGGAGTGGACAACAGTTCCCAAGGTCCACCCTCTCAGATGAAGAAGCCAAACATTTGGACCTCCTCACAAGGAAGGTATTTACATCAAATAGGCAATTACCAGGCCTTGCTGTAAAAGTATGATTTTGTGAACTACTGTAAGATTTCAGAATTCAGAGGCAAGGATAAAGAACAATTTCAAGCCTTTATCAAGGAGGGTAGATTGGTGGCTAGAACATCCCTCTAAGGGATGACAGCCTCAAGATCAATGGTGATTGCATTGTTATGGTGGGCAAATCCTGACTTCATTCCTCAGGATTCCCCAGGGAAGTTCAATCCCCTGTGGAGGATTTGATGGAAATAGCTTATTTAGTGAAAAGACTGAATTAAAGACTCAAGGGTGACCCTCCGCTCCTTGGGGATATATATGGTGACACAGAAGACCTGTCATGGGCAGCCTCACAAGTACCACAAGCCTTCTACCACCAAAGGGGATATGAAATGCCACAAAAGTGGCAGAGGTGCAGAGAAACAAACACAACACTCCTCCTTCCCAGCCTCCTGTCAAGATTTTTTTTTTTCACTGGACCCATGAGAGCTGCGATCCACCTCACAGCCACATAGGGCATCACACGCTCCTACTCAGTGGATACTGCTTGTCAGTCACCCATAGTGGAATATGCATAGGAACTATTACCTGAAGAAGCAAAAGAAGTTACTTATCTTGTACAGTAACTAGAGTTCTTTGAGATGTGTTCTCCCTACCTGTATTCCACTATCTGTGCACTCCTCCTCTTCTGTCTCAATCCTTCACTCATGATTTGTGGTAGAGAAGGAACTGGAGAGATGGTTGCTCTGCACTTCTCCTTATGCCCTTGGTCCAGAGCACAAGGAGAGGAAGGAAGAGTGCAGTAGTGGACCAGTGGATGCTGCTAGCAAAAATTACCCTGTCTCAGACATGTGGAGTGCATGACAATGCCAGAGAAGAATACAGATAGGGACCACACATTTTGAAGAACTCCAGTTACTATAGAGGTTTGTAACTGTTATTTATAATCCTATGTAATTTAATCTTGAGATATTTCAATAATTGACCTTATTTGTTCTGGAAACCCTATATTTCATAGTTAAAGTGCAAGAGTTGATGATTAACATATAAATAGTATTTTCCTTTGAGTCTTTGTCCATATATAGAAGTTGCATTGGTTTAATTTAAATCTGCTTTTAAATGGATGTAGTTAATCCAGTGCAAATCCCTATGTGGACACTTTTAGTTTGGTTTAATAGTGTCTTATATCTTAAATTAAACCCATGCCACGTTCTCATGTAGACAGGCCCTTAGAAGTCCTGGAATGCTGCTCAATGGAACTGGAAGCAGGGATTAACAATTCCTGGGTTTTATTCCTGACTAGGCCACTGACTTGCTATGTGACTTCTGAAAGGTCAATAGACCCTTCTGGGACTGTTTCACCATCTGTAAAGTGTTGATAATACTTCCCTGTCTCACAGGGGTTTTGTAAGTAGGGTTGCCAACTTTCTAATTGCACAAAACTGAACACTTGCCCCGCCCCTTCTCCAAAGCCCCCCCTCCTCCACCCTTTCTCCGAGGCCCCGCCCCCCTCTACATCTCCCTCCCTCCATCATTTGCTCTCCCCCACCCTCACTTGAAAACCATATGCCTGGCAACCCTATTTGTGAAGCTTAGTGACTTAATGTTTACCATGGACTACTTTGAGATCATTGGATGGCAGATGCTGTATCAGATGAATGTTGATCAGAATCCAAACTTAAATTCAGAATTGATGTGGGTGCACTGAGGAAGGCACTTCTTTGGAAAATTTTCTGATCTGTCCTGAAGAATAGTTGTGGTCCCTCTGAAAATACTTACTTCCATCTACTTCACACATTCCAAAATTTGTACCATGCAGAAGCTCTGTTTTAGGACTGAGTACTCCCTAGCTATATTACATCAGGTTGCTGGTGTGACATAGGGTTTTCATTATTGAATGTGTTGTGTGTATCTCTAAGAGTGACAATGATGTGTGAGGTGAATTTCTGTAACCGCTAAAAACAGCCAGACTTCAGTATGACAACAGTTGTATTCCTGTGTGTACATGTAGTCCCCTTGAAAGCTATAAGAATAGGTTTGGGAGTTGTAACAGGTATTTTATGCGTCTCAGGGTTGGGTGTATTTTGTCTCTTATTTTCTGTTTTGTTTTAATTTAAAATGTTAGTCATCGGAGTCTTTCACATAAGTCAGGCTCCATCCTTGGGTTGATGGGTATTCTGAAATTGCTAGCAATCAAGAACCTGTACATGGTGACTGGTAATAATGCGTAAAGTGCAGGCTGAATGGCAGCAGCCTGATGTTGGTATTGATGTACTAGAGCTCGTCCCGTATTGAAACAAAAAGATGGTTAGCAATGCTGAAGAATTCAAACAAATATCTGCAAAGTTCAGTGCTGTTTATGCTCCTTATTATTTAATACTTGTGAACACTTGCATGTCCAAATTCTTGTTTGCTTAACGTTTTGGTGGAATTGATACTATAGTCGCACGTTCATAGTCATTTGCAAACAACAGTATTAATATACCAAGAGCTGCTCACCGTTTGCTTTTGTTCATTTAAAAATTTTTTATAGTCATCCATTCAGGAGCAGAAAAAATACGGTGTGACTTAAGAGTCCAGTCACACATGCTGAGTGACTTAGGGCAAGTCTACACTTAAAATGCTGCAGCGGGAGAGCTGCACTGTGCAGCTGCACCACTGTAGTGCTTCAGTGAAGATAATACTCCACTGATGAGAGAGCAACTCCCACCGGTGCAGTTAATCCACCTCCAAGAGAAGCGATAACTGTCGATGGGATAAACCCTCCCATTGACATAGCGATGTCTACACCAGGGGTTAGGTCGATATAACTGTGTGGCGGGTGGATTTTTCACACCCCTGAGAGATGTACTTATCCTGGTGTACGTTTGTAGTGGAGACCTGGCCTAATGGAGAATACTTGAAGAGACCACTCTCCCAGGTGATTTTTTTTCTCTGTAAAGTAACTTGCAAATATTTGTGTTTAACAATATGGGGACAGAAATTGGGACTGGTTCGTGAATATTTTGCAAACGGGAAAAATACATAAATTTGTCAGATAAAATATCCAAAAATATTTGTACGATGGGACCATATTTGTAAGATACCATTGTGATGAGTGTGGTGTAAAATCCTATCTAGCACTGGGAGGACCTGCGTAATCAGGATGCTATGAAAGGTAAGCTAATGGTTTTTTTTTTTTTAATAATTGTGGTACCAAAGCTAAAATGGACTGGGTCATGGTACCAGATGAACTAAACAGCAATCTCTGAAGTAGGTTGCTTTCTAGTGAGAGGCATCTAAAGAAACTGTTAAAGCCCTAAAATTTCATTATGAACTAATTGAATGCCAACAGTGGCCAATGACAGACCATGAATTTCTCTTGAGATGTCTGTTTAAACCTTGTAAGGGACTTTTTCAACTGTTTAGAGTATCTAAGTATGAGGATATACACAGTGATCAGCCTTAAAAAAGTATCAGGGGGTAGCCATGTTAGTCTGTATCCACAAAAACAATGAGTCCGGTGGCACCTTAAAGACTAACAGATTTATTTGGGCATAAGCTTTTGTCTTAAGAAGACATCACTGGTTACCATTTAACATGTGATGTACCTCATCTGGTGCATCGAATGCCCCAATAACAACTGTGTGGATGAAGGCAGACAATCACTATACTCTCAAATGAACTCACACAGAAAAATTATAAAAGACAAAAACACTGGTGGGCAAACACTTCTCATAAAACAATCACTCCATATCTGACCTCTCAGTCCTTGTCCTCAAAGGAAACCTCCACAACAGCTTCAAAAGATGAGATGGGGAGCTTAAATTCATCACTTTGCTAGACACTAAAAATCATGGACTCAATCGAGATGCTGTTTTGATGTCTCCTTACAGCAATCTGTAGCCCACTAACCCTCCTTTATCCTATGACTGCAGAGGTGTTAATTGTCGACTTCACTTTGAATGGTGAAGACTTCACTCTTGTACTAACTCTTTAACAATATTTTCCACCTTGTATTTAGCTGTGACACTCCCGTTACCTTTCCCAGACCTGAAGAAGAGCTCTGTGTAGTTTGAAAGCATCTCTCTCTCACCAACAGACGTTGGTCCAATAATTTTTTTTACCTTACCCACCTTGTCTCTCTCATTTAAAAAGTCAACATTTAACAGTTACCACTTCTAAATATAGGGAAATAACTATCAATTTTCTTGTAAACTTTGTGGTAACTTGATAAATGTTGACTACTTAATGGTAACTGCTATATATGCTTAATGTATTCATGGGAACAGGAAGTGTACGTTTGACAAGGTTTTCCCATCAAATTTCTAGGTACAGCAGGGACATTTTCTAAAGTGAGTTCAGACCCTTCATTATACTGTTTCATCATTATGTGAAGCTCTAAATGCAATTACTATTGCTGTTGACATAATCAATATACTTAATATATTTTTCTTTTCTTTTTTTCAGTGGGAAGAAATTAGTGGAGTTGATGAACATTATACACCAATCAGAACTTACCAGGTATGCAATGTTATGGATCACAGTCAGAACAACTGGCTGAGAACAAACTGGATTCCACGCAACTCAGCTCAGAAAATCTATGTGGAGCTCAAGTTTACCTTGAGGGACTGTAATAGCATCCCTCTGGTTCTGGGCACTTGCAAAGAGACCTTCAATCTCTATTATATGGAGTCTGATGATGACCATTCGGTCAAGTTCAGAGAACATCAGTTTACAAAGATTGACACCATTGCAGCTGATGAGAGCTTCACTCAAATGGATCTTGGGGATCGAATTCTCAAGCTCAATACTGAAGTTCGTGAGGTGGGACCTGTCAGCAGGAAAGGTTTTTACCTGGCTTTTCAAGATGTGGGTGCATGTGTTGCCTTAGTATCAGTGAGAGTGTACTTCAAGAAGTGCCCTTTCACTGTAAAAAACCTGGCCATGTTTCCAGATACAGTACCTATGGACTCTCAGTCATTGGTGGAAGTGCAAGGTTCTTGTGTCAATCACTCCAAGGAGGAAGACCCACCCAAGATGTATTGCAGTACAGAAGGCGAATGGCTAGTGCCCATCGGAAAGTGTTTGTGTAATGCTGGCTATGAAGAAAGAGGCTATGAATGCCAAGGTAAAAAACGTACTTCATGTTCACCGTTCAGTTATTAACAGGGGTTTCACCATCTGTCTATGTTCCATATATTGGCTTATGTTAATTTTTCAGAAGCTAATGAGATTTATTAGATCACAAAATTGCTCATTAAATTAGTTCTTGTTTAATTTATGTAAATAATGTTATTTAACCATATTTATTTATTAGGGTTGAGTAAATAATTCACAGCTAATACTGAATTCAGCAAATCTAGACTTGCTTCCCTCTCACAGACTTTCTAACAGCCCATTACAATTTCCTCAAATGTATATGTTGTGTCGAAGTATTTGAAACTTTTAAATTCTGGCTTGATTGCTTGCAGTCCTCTGTGTTTAGTATTTGATACTTGAGTTGTGTTGGTTAGTTGTGACCGGTCAGGTAAAATACCTGGTTTTGATTCTGGTTCCACATTGGTTGTGTGTGCAAATGCTTGCAAAGCGAATACTAATGTTTGCAGACTCTAAGTTACATTTCCATGAATCCTCAAACTTTTGACTCAGTCATTTTCTGCAAACATGTAAGTCAGTGAAACTTGGTTAAGTGAAAACTCCTAGAAATGGAACACACTGGGGCTTGATTGGTCAAAGCCAAGTTATTGAAGCATTTGAATCTAGATTCATTTGCAAACTGCTTTCAACGTTTGCTCAGCTGTCTCAATGAAATGATGATTTTATGTTTTGCCTTTTACTCAAAGATACTTGGGTCTTTCTTTTAGTCTCTTGGTGCCTTGGTCAGTAACTTGAATGGTCACTACTGACTAGAGATGGTCAAAACTCAGAATTTCCATTTTGTGGGAAATGCCATTTTGTAATTTGTTTTCATTATGAAAAGTTTTCTGTAAATCCTTAGCCTCGTAGTGCCAACAAAAGTGTTTTTATGATGATTCTTCTTGAAATGTGGTATTACAATTATCCCAGCAAACAGCTAGTGCAATAAGTTGTAGTTTAGACCATTACCTTGAACTTCTTTGAGACTGGTAGACTCCTTTTACATAGGCCATCCAACAGTCTTCATGTGTGTAGGAGAAATCGTGGGAGATGGGAGCACCCACCTCTGATTCCGCAACCAAAGCTATGCAATTCTGAGTCCTCTTCTAACGAAAATAGCTTTCCCACAGAATGTGAGAGAGGAGGATGGGAGACCAAAGGGATCAAGTGTACAATGTTTGTTGTTTATGGATTGGATGTTAACTTGTTTCCTTTGAAAGGGTGGCTCAAGGAGCTGAAGTTTATGTATTTTTTTCCCTTTAATTAGCTATAAACAAATTAAAAAACACAAATTAGATTTTTCTATTAGACACTAAAATCAGTAGGAGCTGGAATTTTATTATTCAGGCACCCATGATATTTGGGGCTCCTATAGCCACATTTTAAATTCCTGAAAAGTTTGGGGAAAACATTGGTATTACACATATTACACATATATAGTCTTGCTATAACATTAGAGCCCTTGTCCCTGTAAATGATGGAAAGCCCTTGGTTTAGAATTACAGTCACACAGGAGCATGAAAAGACAGTTGCTGCAGAGAGTATCAGGGAAAAACCTGAACCAATGATGAAGTATTCAGTAAAAAAGCTATTTTTTCCCCTTGCGGTCAGATTCTGTTCTCAGACATAGCATGTGCTGTTCCTACTGAAGTCAGCAAGGGTTATGCGTCTGTGTTTTTTAGGGCAGATTTTGACCATGAATATAAAAGATAAAAGGCGACACTAACACTACAATCATTTCTTGGGATCCGGTCCTTCTGTCCTGTTCTCTTGGCTTCAACTGCATATGTTCATCAAATGGGCTTTGTATGATCAGACCATTTGCAAAAGTGAAGGACATTCTGGTTTACTCTGGCTTTACATATAATGTCTTGCTGCCCTGACAACTTTTTTCGAGACTCGTATTTATCAAATATTTTCACCTTGGTGTGATTTAAGTGGCACTCTCAAAGCAGTTGGTAATCCAACCCCTCACTGCTGTTGACGTCAGTACCACAGCAGGAATCGGAAAACTTGGAATGGAGTTCAATTTTTCACATACTTTTTAACTGACCACTTTGGTTCAGTTTGGCTGCTTCTGCCCTTTTTTTGCTTGTCAGGGATTCAGGATTGTGGTGTTTGGAATAGACACAAAATGGGGTTACATACATAGACTTGAATGAATGGGGAATTGGAAATAATATAGTTCCCCTACTTGAAATTAATTTAATATAATCTGAAGAGGGAAAAGCAATAATATAGCACTGCTTATCTTCAGAGTGCTTTAAAAACATTTAATTATGTAAGGGATTTTTGCCAGTTGAGCCTGTGTGCAAGCACTTTCTGAAGTTCTGATTTGCTTTTACACCAGCAATTTTTATTGTATTCTATCTCTGCTCTAATACTGGTCCTTATAAGGATTTCATAACAGATTTTTCAAATATGCAGTCATCTTGCATTAGAAGAATATTGTCACAGGTAATGAAATTAAGTCCTCTAATGAGGTCTGATGAGTCCATAAAGTTGGTTTCGAAATCATCATGCACAACTTCTCTTCATATTGGCAAAAGTGTTGTGGCTCAATCTTGCCCTCAAATAAGCAGCACACACCATTTTTCACATACATTTTAAAGACAGCCTTGCTTCCACTGCATGCCAAGGAAATGAGTAAGTTTTTGGGGGATAGGCTCTGGGCTTAGCTGTTACAAATGTGATTTGAAAGTATTGCTTCCTGTTTGTTTCCATGTTGTTAAGTCAAGATCAGACAAATTGTCTGTTAGTTTTTGGCCCCGATCTTGCATTTGATAGCATGTGAGCAGACTGCTGCTCCAGTGAAAACTTCTATTGATTAGGGGACTTCATGTGGATATATGGCTGTCTGCCTACATGCTATCAATTGCATAATCAGGGCTTTATTTTGCTACAGGAAAGCAAAATGTTGTTCTTATTCATATTTTCTTTGTTCTTTCATGTAGCCACCTTTGTTAACATATGTGTGAGGGAAAGTCACTTTTAGAAAATGTACAGTTAGTCCTGTTGAGGAATTTGTCTTATTTAATCCATTCAGGGTAACTGTTAAGATTTAGGCTCTTATCCTGCAAAGGACCTACACCCGTGTTTGAATTGAGGCACTGTGGGTAGTCCCAGTTAAAGTCAGTGAAACTACTTGGTATGTAAAGTACACCCATGTGTAAGTCTTTGCAGGATTAGGGCCTTGGAATGCTATAAACATTGCTGAAGCATCTTACTGAGTGAGATGCTTGTTATAAATTTGGACAGCAATATGTGTTTGGGTTTGTTCTCTTCACATAACTTTGCCAGTGTGTTGGGGGACTTGACTTATAGCACTCTTTCCCAATGACAGCATTAGGCTTCGGTTGAATAAAGACTACCAATTTTATGTTGGACTCCGTGGTCGTTTTCTGATGTTTGCTTAGAACTGGATTTTCACCTGACTTGTTCCAATTCAGCTGTAAACCTGATTTGAACTTCCGGTGTCAGTCCCTAGACGTGGAAGATGGATGTGTGAAAGAATTACATGACCTAGCTCCGTTCTTCCAAAGCAGTGACGTTTAATTTTTAATTTTTTAGAATGAAGAGACTATTATGGATATCTTAGAAATTAGATGTTATGTCTCCTAGTCCATCCCCTACCAATAAAGGACTGTTCTCTATTGTAATTTTGCTTATGTGTTGCATGGGCTAGTTTTAAATGTCTCAAGTGATGGGTGACTTCCACCACCTCCCCTTGTGATATTATTTCACACACTAATAGAACTCACTGTTAGAAAACTCTTCCTGCTTGTCATCTTAATATTTCTCTTTCTTAGCTTCATTCTCTGTTCTCCTAGTCATGCCGCTTTCCAGTATGCTTTATAACTCCTTTCCTTTTTTTGGTGTTTGCACCTTTTAAATATTTGTAGACTGTTCTCATTTCCCCACACTCTGTCACCCCTAATCAAGCTGTACTTATTTAATTCTTTTTTAAAATTTTACCTTCAGTTGTCCATGACTCTTCAAAAGTAGTTGTCAAAAACAGTAAATTCATTTGATAATTCTCTATAATGCATATTGACCGGATGTATATCTTTAACTAATTGTTTACCTAATTTTTATGAAAGCACTCCTATCCTATGGTGACAGTTGCCAGACAAGTACCTAGATAGGTGAATGTCTGTTTTTACAAACTTTGACTCACTTCCCAATTATTCAAATACATTTTCTGTTTGTTTTTTCTTGGTGACATGGAGGAATTGTTAGTTGTGTCTTAATTATCATATCTTTTAGGATTCCCCATCTGCCTTTTACATGGCTGGACTTTAATATGTCCACTTCTCAACAATTACTCACTAAAGTATTCTGTTTCTCTAATTTTGGTCTCCTGCAATTAAATACCTTGCACTGCTGCTTCAATATGTGAACGTAAGCCTTTGGTCACTGGTTCCAAATATCATACTATCAATCAGTTCCTTTCCATTGGTAAGAGTCAAGATGGTGTCTTCTCCAGTTGGAATCTTTTCTACAGAATGATAGAGAATACAGAAATAGTCCTTCTCTAGTAATACAGTGGACATTTATATGACTCTGGAGAATCTTCATCTGGTATATTGTGGTCAGTTTTGGGTACGTCATAACCAGAAAGATTTAGATAAACTGGATGCCCTCCAAAGAAGAACAAAAATGAATGAGGATAATGAGAATGTATATAGAATGGCTAATTAATAGTCGGGGGGGGGAGGGTCCATGCTAAGTTTATACCTTTCCAGAAATGAAGGCGGGTCAGGAACTAAATTGCACAGTGCAAGGGTTTATAACTAGGAAGAATGAGATGGGGAAAAAAATAAAAAAGAAATTTAGGCAAAATATTAGAAAAAATTAGCCTGACAACTTCCTATGTAATAATCTGAAAGTCTCCCAAGGGAAATTTGCAAACATACAATGGGAAATTGTGTCCCCATTTGGGAGTAAAAATGAACTTACATGCACTTGAGTACTTTTTCAACAGGTTACACTTCAGAGCACAACATCCATTGTGTTTCCAAATGGTAGAACAAAAATAAATTGACAGGCCTGAGGAGAATGGCTCTCTAAGCACACAGGTGCATGTTCATCTACATGCTAGCATTACAAACTGCAGTTTAAAATTTAGTTGGTGGATTTCCACTTTTGAGTAATCCTGAATTACTGCAATGTTTTGTTCTGCATTATCAAAATTCAAATTGAGAGGTTTTATAAAGGCATTTATTAAATGGTTTTTATTTTTTGTCTTGTAAATTTCCTGTGTGATAAAGTTTAAAACTTCAACAACTGACAGACAAATTTTATATAACAAAATACAAAAAAAACTTCTAAGGACTGAATCCAGTAAACCTTCCTCATGCAGATAGTTCTTACTCAACTGAACAGTACACTTAAGTAAAAGGAGAAAATGGTCCTGGGAAGTTGTGGGGGGGGAGGTAAATTATGTGTAACATACATGGTTATCGCAGAAATGCTTTCTCAATTTCTCTACTAACACTAAATTATTCAAACACTTAAGCTCTATAGTACAGTGTGCCAAACTAGATTTATATCTCTCAATTCATGGAAATATGAAAAGAATGCCAAACCTACCTATATAAATCTGAACAATCTCATTTTTGTTGAACTCTCTGAGAAATGAATACTGTATTTCTGAGGTATCGTTATGAAAAATGATATTAATATACTGTGAGGAATTAAAAAGTATTTGAAGAGAGATGTTTAAATATAAATAACAATTTTGGTCTCAGCATACTTAATTATAAGTTTTCATCTACCAATAATTGTATTCCTGCTTTCAACAAACATTTTTTGAATGAAAAGAGGGAAAGGAGCAATTAGGAGTTATTTAACATGGTGCATGTGGGAGCACACAGGAGAGGGGACATGTAGTGTGTATTTATGAGCAAGGTTTATTGATCTATAAGCCACCGAGGCCAGTAGTTTCCCCATGAAATGGCTGAATATCTGACAGATTGCATATGCAACCGGGGCACTAAGTTAGACTACTAATTACACTTATGCACCTATCTACAAGATCACATTGTACTTAGTTTTTAATTAAGAGGTTGTTGCACTAGGACTGCATAATCACATAGTGGCAACAGTAACATCAAAAGTTAGCATTTACATGGTGTCTTTACAGAAATCTGGAAAAGCCACAAAATCAAGCACTGGTCCTACAATATACACATTTATTAGGACACCAGAATTTGAAGTGGCCTTCATTTTAAGTCTGAAAAAGTTGTTTGTTTTTAACACAAAACAAAATGTTTAAAGGAGGATTGCTAAGCTTTTTTTGCTATCTATCTAAAATTACATTACATAGAGATTACTATAAATTACAACACATTCCTTACTTATAGCTAGGAAATATGCAATGTTCTCATCCAGTTCAGATCCTAAAAGTTCATGAACAGAACTCTAGGTAGGATTTTCACAAGTGTTCAGCACTGGCCTAACTCTTCTCCCTGAAAGTCGATAGTAACCAGTATCCTCTCTGATTTGAAAATCATAAGCAGAGCTAGATGAATAATTTAAAAAATCAGGTAACTTACTTACAAATATTGCAAAATGAATTTAATACATAATTGCGAACATATTAGTCACATTATCAGACCAGTTCTGTAGATAGGCAAAACTAAAATAGAAAATTCTCTAATTGAAGAAAAAGAAAAAAAAAGAAATTCACTGAATCAGTATTGTATAACTTGCTCTAGTCAATAGTATGGAATAGTTCCAGTCATGTATATTTTACTCGAGAAGATGCCTTTCAATAATGCAGAACGAATTTGCTGCCAGCTGTGATAAAGTCTAAATATTTTGTTTGTTTACTTCTACTTACATAATCATTTTTGATATTAACAGACTAAATGATAATCTTATCTTAGAACATTTTTAAATTTTAATATTTCCCTCTAAAATTATGTGTAAAAGGGCAGTGTCTATATATTTTATAATTCCGATACTCAGGGCTGGATTTTCAGAGTGCACTTCAAGCTAGTGGGAAACACAGAAAAGGCAATATTTTAAGAAGTGCACCTAGTGCAACTTAAAATAGGAAAATTGCACTGTACATTTATATAACTCAAATTTATGTTTGTCACAGAAGACGATTTGCTATGTCTGTGAACTACCCACTGTGCACTCTGCAACATGCATCTCCAGTAATGTTACGTTTTAAGCAATAGAAGGCACACACATTAGAACATCCCTGCTCCTGCTTGAAAATGAAGGGGTATCTGAGGTCCATTTGGCTCCTATTTGTGAACCTGCAGTTTGTTTCTGATTTTGATACTGTACGAGATATCCTCAAAGCATCTGCTTTTGAGTTTTTGTTTGGGTCTTTGCTGCAAATGTTTTTCAGCTATGTGTGATAAGGGCTCTTAAGGGACCTTGCTGGCATTTCCTCAACCTTTTTCATTTTAATGGTTTTGCTTCTTTGTTGGCTCTCACAAGATATTTTTTTTTAAAGTGGTGGTGTTTTTTGTTTTTGAGGGATCCCCCCCCCCTGCTTTCTACCTTGCACTAGCTTTGGGGTACTCAGGCATAAGATTTAGTTAATAGTTACACAAAGATTGTATTGTCAGTATGAATTCATTGAACACTTTGCACTCCCCCTCTTCCGCTTCCCCCCCAGCAGTTTCTTCGCCACTTGTGCCTGTGTTTAGAGTTATTTGACAATCCCTTATTAGTTCCAGAAAGGAACTTATAAAGGCTAATAGGGGTTTGCATTACAACTGACAGCTGGCACTAGACTTTAATAGAGAGCGATTGTAATGAGAAGTGTAAGTTTTGGTAACATTTGATGAAAATGCTCTTAAAGTAAGAACCATCCTGAAAGATGAGTCTGAGTAGTTGAGAATCATATATATGACTGCTGCTCCTCAGCTTGAAGTACAGGCTGTTGTCAAAACAGGCTGTTGGCAGACATCTAAATAACCAGTAATTGAGATCCAACTTTATTGAACGTTTGCAAGAAAAATTGCAGAATTGATTGTTACTCTGCATTACAAATTGGATATTCAAAATTTTATCCACAATGGTTCACTCTCCTTGGCTTTGAAATGGCATAATCTTGTTCCATAATGATTTAGTCTTAACACGCTTGTTAAAGGAGTCAGAGTGATTAGGAATTCATTGTCTAGGATTTGTTTGTAGTTTCTGCACTAAGTGCTTATCAACATTATATGCCATTTAAATCAGTATACCTGGTGTGGCAAGAGGAAAAAAAAAAGCCACAAGCAGGTCTTGTGTTTAAACACAAATGAAGCTTAGACACAAACAAGCACAAATACTTCCAGGGTTATGGGGGCAAAATGTGTCAATGTCAAGTATCTGTGGGTTCAACTGTTGTCTACTGTAAGGTTAAAATTTGATGATATAATTTAGAACAGCTGCTCCTTGAAAGGAAGATTTATTTTCAACAAGGGAAGAAAAAAAATGGTAAAGGCTGACAATATGCCAACCCTGAATAACAGCATAAATGAGATGGGACAATTCTGCTTAACAATACGGTTGAAATAACTCAGTTTTCCTTGCCATTGATATTTCCAACCTTTGTGTTTCTGGTCAAATGTACTGCTTATTGAATGTATCATGTGTTACTCTTGCTGGAATTATTTTTTTTTCTTTGTTGAAATTTTGACAGTGATGTACGATGGCACATAGTGGATCGGTGGGTAACATTATAAGCTAACAAAAAAAATCAAATACATCATATCCCTGTCCAACCTGCTGTTAGTACAAACATATTACTGTTTCACAAAATAATGCTTCAAAACTGGCAACTAGACTTACAGTATTAGGGAGGGATTACATTATGGCCTAAATTCATCAGTCCATCTCTGTCCAGCAAAGCATTTAAGTATCCACTTAAGACCCATTAATTTCAGGCACATGCTTAAATTCTATTAAAGTTAAGCATGTGAATAAAGTAAAGTTAAACATGAGTATAGCTCATCCATTAATTAACTCTGCATAGGCTGCAGGAGTCAGCCCATATGGAACTAGCAGGTTTGGGCATGCTCTCGCTCGTTCTCTCCCCTCTCCCCTGTCCTCCCCCCGCCGCCCTCGGCTTCTCACAACTCTCTACTGGGAAGAGAATGATAGAAAAGATAAACCACAAGTGTCCAGCTCTCAGTCTCAATGAGAAATGCCTTATTTTTCTTTGTTCTCTGAAGCCATATTTTTTTCTAATAACATATAATGAGGATATATGGTACGAGTGTGCAAGACAACAGTTTTACATCTCATACTTTAAGAAAAATGAGAGCACCTCTCCATCACTTGATTGCTGTATTCACAGAAAATAACCACTGATAAAGCAATTAAGATACTATGAAATGGTCATCTGTTTGCAGATATGTGAACTAACAGCAGTCATCAAATTAAAATGATCAATTAAGTGCAATACAGCAGAAATTATTTACAATGTGCTTGCACAATTCTCTGCACACAATCATTTGCAAACATAGAGTTTACAGGATTTGACCTGATTTGAACATGTACATCCTGTCTGTGCAGGCATTCTTTGCAATTTGCATGTGCATCTGTTAGTACATGTAAAATTACCCATACAAATTTAGAAGCTTTTTTTATTTATTTATTTTAATTGGAGCCTCGGAATTATTTTCTCCATATTCTTTTATAACAAAGCTTATTCCCTGAAGGGGGAAAAAAGGTTTTTATCAGTGTGTGTAGAGATGTATTTTTTAAAAATAAAGTACACTTGGTTATAAACTAAAGATTACTTATATGCTTTAATATTGAACTGAATAATGAATTAATGATTACTGTACAAAGAAATGCAAGCAAATGTTGGAATGTGAGGTAGGGCCAATTAAATGGAGGTATCTCCAGCTGTTAAAAAAGTTCTCTTTTAGGTTGTGAAACCACTGGAATTCTCTGAAGGTCGACAGGATATAAAATCCTGCCGTTGGAGCCCTTTTTCTGTAACATGATCATAATAATGAGATGACAGGTACAAGCAATTATTTTAGCCAGCAGTTCTTCAAATCTGTTTTAGGAATTTCCAGGTTCAGTTTCTGGAAGAGTTATATGAAAAATAAAAGCAACTTCAGGGCTCTGAGACTGCCACTTGAGGAGAACTCTAGGTGTATTCGTGAAGAAAATGAGAGCGGAATAGCCATTCCATCTCTAAATCTAGTTTTCATACTGAAAAAAATAAGACTGTGAAGTCGGATGGGAGACACATTAGCAGGAGGAAGTTTTGGGAAATCTTAAACTGCCACAGCAGATGCTCTGTCTACTCCGTGAATCAAATGAAGATCTCAGATCTGTGACCAAAATCGTGCGCTTACACAAAATACTATTGACTTCAGGTGAAATCTGGTTGTGAGGTTATCAGTCCAAAACCTTGCATGAGCATTTACATGTAAGGGGGTGAATGTGGATGTAGGGGTTACAGGGACAGGAGGGTGGAAGAATAGAGTAAGATAATTATACTTGTCCATAACATTTAATTATCCATAGCAGATCCCTTCCCTCATGCTCCAAGGGTAAGGAGGAGGAAGGAGCAGGCTGCCGAGTCTCCCTGCTTGAGGCTAATGGAAAAGGAAAATAGACATCGAGAAATTTTGTCTCATTCACCTGAAAAAATTTCATTCTGGTAGAGGAATGAGTCCACAAGTTCAGTAGTGATAAGTTCTTCAGTCTCCCCTACTTTGAGGCAGAGTCAGATGTTTTTGATTGGCTGGGATGACTCTCCAGATAACTTCTCCCCCTGAGGAGCCCCTCCAGAGAGTCTCAAAGCTAATAACTGTCATATCTGAATAAAATACTCTTTCAACACATATTAACAATAACAGAGAACATTACCTAATTCTAAGTTGTTCACACATGTCTGCTACTACTAAGAAGAACTGTCTATCCTAAGGGAAAAAATCGTGAATATCAATTGAGATGAACCCAAAGGCCATTGATTAAATGTAAGAATCCTGTTTTCCATCAGCTCTCCCTAAAAGGGGAGGGGGAGAGAGACATTGCAACACTCTTGAAAATTAACCTCTTGTAAGAAGAAGATGGAAAATACACAGTTGGATGAATTTATGGACCGATCCTCCTACCAGAATGAGAACTTCAGGTGAGTAAGATAAATTCTCTCATTCTCATTCTAGGGGATGGGTCCACAAGGTGGATGGGATTTTTGTAGCAGTATCCTGCTCTCCCATGAGCTGAGAGAGAGCTATGGTTTGCTTCACTCAACTTAAGTCTTTCAGTCTTGTAGAATTTGGTGAATGTATGCAGAGATTCCCTGGACACTTGTTCACATGGTGCATTAGACCTGTTGGCCCATGAAGCAGCCGTTGCCATCATAGGATGCGCTTCAGTCTTGAATGGAGGAGTCTTCCCCTGGGCTTTCTGTGTGTCACAAATTTCCAGCTAATAGATCTTGCTGTGGAGGACCTGGAAGTTTTCTGTCCCCAAACCCTGTGGTTTATTAGAGTGAACCAAGTGGAGTTTTTTTCTGAAGGGTTTTGTTCTCTTAATGTAGATTGTAATTGCTCTCTGGGTGTCTAAGGTGTGCCATGCTCTTTTTTTGGGAGGGTGAGGCAGGATGTGGGCAAAAGGACCAGAGCAAAATCTCCTAGGACCGGTGGAAGAAAGAATTTATTTTAGGGATGAATGAAGGGTCTGTTCCTAGTATCACCCTGTCATTGTGGAAAATAAAATTTTGAGGGAGATGAGAGAGGGCTCCACACTCTGAGACCCTTCATGTGGCCATGGGGATGTTATGGCCCCTAAAAACGTGATTTGTCAGGAAATAGAAAAACACTTCGGACAGGGGTTTGAAAGGCGTAGCCGAGAGTGCCTTCAATACTAGGGAAAGATCCCAGGGAACTAGACTGACTAGGAAGAGGTCTGATTAGGCCGGTAGCTTTGAGGATTTTTTTGGATATGAGGGTGATGGAATAAGGGAGAATGACCCCTGCCAGAATTCAGGATATAACTGACATTTGAGTTCTGTATGTGTGGTACTGTAGTCCCATAGACAGACCTGTTTGTAAGAATTCTAGGAGCAATTTGACCAAAGCTGATCTTGCTGCGTATTCTCTTCAGGTGCACCAGTAATCAAATCTTCTCCATATTATTGTATACTGAGAATCAGTGGAAAATTGGGTTGAGATCATGTCACTGGAGTATCCTTGTTTATTTAAATTGACCTCTTAATAACCAGGCAGTCAGTTTCAGAGATGCCAGGTTGCAATGGCCCAGATGGCCTGAGATAGTAGATCCAAAGTGGATTGTAGGGGGTTTAGGGATTGTCGGGTAGTGGTAGGGGAGGGGCTGCAGACATCTCCGTGAGGTCTGACAACCAGAACATCTAGGCCATTGCAGAGCCGTTAAAATCACTATAGCCTGTTGTCTCTGTATGTGTTGGATGGTGTATGTTATGGGAAAAGGAGAGAATGCATTTAGCACAGCCTTTGGCCATAACTGGGAGAAGATGTTGATTTTCCTGGCCCAACAGTCTCTCCTCCTGGCATAGAAATTGTTCATTTTGGCATTGGAACTGTATACAAAGAGATCCCATGTTGTTCTCCTAAAAGTCTGGACTATGTGGTAAAACTCCCTCTAATAGAGCCACAGGTCCCCGGTCCATGATTTTGCTATTGAGCCAATCTGCCATGGCATTCGGTTTTCTGTTGATGTGCATGGCTTGGGCTGACAGAATTTCTCTCTGTTTGCCTGAGGAAGGATGTACCTTTCGCTTGTAATAAGCTTGACCAGGTGTCCCCTAGTGTGTTTATATATGTCATGCTAGTAGTGTTGTCTGTGTATGCAGGTATGTGTCTGGGTTTAAGGTAGGGAGGAGTGCTTGAATGCCTAGGTGAATTACTTGCATTTCCAAATAATTTATGGTGTAGTGAGATTCCATGTGTGAGCTGACCTTGTACCTTAATGTGTTAAATAGTGTGAGCTCCCCTTCCTTCCAAACAGGTATTTGTCGTTATGGTGTGTCTCTACAGTTCTACCAAATGGATACCACATGTGAATCTTGTTGGATGTAGCCACCATCTGAGTTTTTTTTCTTCTTGTTTTTTTTTTAATTTTTACTGTGGAGGAAAGTCTTACAGTGAAAGGGTTAAAATTATGAACGTGAGAAGGGAAGCTCAGAAGGTAGTACTGGAGACACCTGAGGTGAAACTTTGCCTATGGGAGTAGGTATATGCATGAAACGAACATGCCTAGTTGACTTAAGTCCTTCATGCGGGAGTATAGATGGTCAAGGATTTTGTACATTTGCTCCAAAATCCTTGCCTGCCTGTCTTTGGAGAGGAATGCTCTGTGGAGTGAGGTGTCCAGCCAAACCGCAGGTGTTCTATTGTCTGTTTTGGGATGAGCTGGCTTTTATCCAGTTTTATTATAAACTCATGTTGTTGAAGGCAGTGTACTGTCTGTTGGTTTGACTGACTTTTATAGGGAGAGGGCTTTTAACAGAACATAATTGAGAAAGATGTACCCTTTTCTGATGTAGGGACACCACTGTTACCACTGGGCTCTTTGTGAATACCTGGAGCAGCGGTACTGCCAAAAAGAAGGGTTTCGTACTACATGTGCCGAGTGCCATATGCAAATTTTAAGTACCGTCTGTGAGAAGAATAGGAATTTGGAGAAATGCCTCCTTCAATTCCACTGAAGTTAGGAAATCCCCCTGGTAAACTGAATGGTCTCTATTTTAAACTTGTGGGACTGAATTGACTTGTTGAGTGTCATTAAAACTGGGACTGCCCTGTCTTCCCCTGATTTCTTCAGAACCAGAAATAGCATGGAGTATGACCCCCCCCCCAACACAATTCCTGCTCCCCAATTTGGAGAAGGTGATGGATTTGCCTGCATATTGCCTTCCTTTTGGATGGGTTGAAGAAGAGAAGAGGGGGAGAATTCTGTGACGGGATCCTTTTGAATTCTAGGTGTACCTCTTTCAAATGGTGTGCCTTATCCATTTGTCTGTGCTGGTGCCAGCAAACCAGGTGGGAACAAATAGAGGCAGGAGGCCCCCAAGGGAAAAGCTAGGGGAAGGATGATAGTCACTGATTGCTTTTAGGAGCATTCCTAGAGAAAGAGTCACCTTTTGGTTTGTTGGACTTGGCTTTACTCCACCTATTCTTGGATGCCATCAATCTGGCAGAGACAATGAAAGCACTGAGCAGATGTTAGGAAATGGCTTTCTGAAATTAGGCTTCTGAATATTTAGGCATCTAAATAAGTGGCTTAATTTTCAGAAGTGCTGAGAGCACAATAGCTCAATTATGTTAGATTGTTGGATAAAGCACTTTTTCATGACATAGAAGCAAAGGGCCAAATCTTGTATTGAGCTCATTTGGGAGTTTTGACGGTTTAAGGAATTATTTGTTCCATAAATACACCTTAGCACTGACATAGAACCTTCCATCCAATGCAAGGGTAGGAGAGCACTCTTCATCCTAGCCTACAGATGAATAAACTGAGACACAAGAGGTTTTGAGACTTGCCCATAAGCACATAGGGCTGGGTTGTAAATTTACAATTTGCCTTGGATACGGGAGTTCCAAGGAGCAAAGCATGGACTGAAATGGGACTTAAAGGTGCAGTTCATCCTCTGTTCTCCCTTGGGAGGAACTAGAGAGTTCATTTCATTTTCTGGAACTGTCTTCTCCCTCCATGCACTCAGCCAGCTGTCCTGAACAATGGCTGGAGGAGGGGGCAGGGGCCCAGGGGCAGAGCCGGGATTCCTCCCACTCTCTGCCCTTTCCCTGCTCACTTGCTCTCAGTGAGTAGTATAAACTGACTAGCCTCTGCTCCCCTTCTCAGTCACAATCTAAGGGGAAAAGGGTGTGTGCAGGGGCGGAGGTACTGCTGCTCCCAATCCCCCTACCCAACAGAGTGAGGGCTGTAGCAATCTAGCCCACAGTGAGTTGGTCACAGGGTTAGTAATAGAAACCAGGAGCCTGATTCTGATCCCAGTTACACCAGTTTTACACTGGTGTGATTACATTGATTTCAGTAATTATTTCTGACTTACAACAGTGTGATATCAGAAATAGGGCCCTGTCTCTCGACTCACTTCCCCCTGCTCTAACAAATAGACCCTGCTGCCTCCCTAATAAAACTAGATATTATTGTCTTATCTAATTTAAATAAAATAAAAATAAAAACTTGTGCTAAAAGCAGGTGTTCAGTCACAAGGGTGTTTAGATGGGGGTTGTATAAATTTGGATTAAATGCTTCCTTGGAATTGGATATATTGTTCTTCTGTGCAATAGCTAGCTCTTGGGGCCAGTCTGATGTTGTTTAAGTTGCTTCCTTAAAACGAGGCATGCTAAACATCCCAAATTCTTTTATAATTAGGGATTACTTTATAGCCCGTCAGTTATCCATCTGTTGGGCTGCCTCTTCTTTTATGGAGTCATAGCAGTCAAACTCTTAACTCACACAAATGGCTATCAAGTCTGACCACAGAACCACCAGGTTGAAACCATGATCTAGTGCATTGTTTATTTTTTCACTATCACCACCAAATACTCTAGGACAGTACTGAGTAAACAGTGCGTGTATATATATGTAACCCTTCTGCCCATCTAAGTTGGCAGCAACAAGGGCCGGGTTCTGTATCTAGGGGTTCCGTTTCAATAACACAATGCAAAACCGGCTCGAGCCCCCACCCAGTGACCTGGGACAATTACATACCACCCCCCTGGGTACCTCTAAGAGGCAATACTTCCCCTCTCGCAAGCACGGAGTCTGAGTGTAGCAGAAAATGTTTAATAACATGAGGTAAACGACATCAGCATAAAATTGGAAAAACACCACAAACAGGATTCATAACACAAACCATGAGCCAAACCCACCCCAGCAAATTGGGCTGTGTCCTTTCCCTTTGGTTCTTGAATCCAGCAACCCAAAAATCACCCAGAGTCCCCAAAGTCCAACATCCCTAGACTCCTAAGGGAATCAAAGTTAGCTCTGACATTCCACAGTGGAGAGAGGAGGTGGTGCAATTGGTGTTTCGGACCCTCAGAGGGGGGCCCATACCATCAGGTACAAATATCTGTCCCCATCCTCTCTCAATTCACTGGGTTTTGTAACCCATGCCCCTTGTCAAGCAAGTGCTACTTAGGTAATGGTGAAGGACTCACTCAGTCCTTCTGTCATACAACAGTTCCACTGGCCTTGATTCACAGAATCAGGGTAACAAAACTTTATTCTTCCTGCCCCAATAATAGAGAAACTGGGGATCCCACACCAGCCAAAGTAACCACTTTCAGTTGCTGTGTTTCCTGCCAGGCGAGTGGGTGTGCCTATGCAAACAAGATCAGCCCCTGGAGTTCTTTTCCACACTCGCCATAATTCACCACCAGATGTCAGGGTAGAGCTCATCCTGACTCTGTTTACATCCTCCCCCCAGCCGAGAATTTGTCGTCCCGACAAATCACACTCCCTATTATACCAACTCACTGGTTCCCTCCAAAGGGCCTCAGATAGCCCACTTTAGCTTCCACAAGCCTGTGTGCTAAACATATTGGTTCCTCACTAGTCACCCCAGGTGCATCATAAGTCAACCGTTTTACTGGTCTTATTACCCTGTCTCGTCTATTGAGACTCTCTCTTACCGTGGTAGAGTGGACAGCCTCTTGAACGACAGATGGGGAGGTTTCCTTTGAGGGCCCCTCGGCTACTGGCATAGGCTCCTGCAGTTCTAGTTCTAACAGTGGAGGGTCCAAGGTGCCCAGGACATCCTCCACCTGTATGTCTCCACTGTCCAATAACCTGTGTGTGTCATCACATGGGGGTCCCACCAGTGGCCCAGGGGTGTCAGGAATGGGCCTAAATACTTCTGCCATGGGGTTTAGGGCGGAAGAGGAGGAGCTCTCTTTTGATGCTGATCGAGACTGAAATCTTGTCTCCATCCCAGGATACACCATGGTTGTGTCTTCCTCCTCAGACTCACTCTCGCATGTGCTGCATAGGGGTAGGTTAGCTGCAGGGGGCTGGCTGTCCACGTTGGAGGGCAGCTTTGGTCCAGCACCTTCGTTCCGCCCGGTTGCCCTGTTGTGGCCCATCTCATACGGGGTGTCTACCAATTCCCCCACAGGGAGCAAAAGGTTTCTATGCACTGTCTTTGTCTGTCCTGGACCATCTTCAGGTTTGATCTTGTAGACCGGCAGGTCTCCCAGCTTTTCCATCACCAAGTAAGGTATTGCCTTCCATCTGTCAGCTATCTTGTGTTTGCCAGTAATACCCAAATTTCGCAGCAGGACTCTGTCCCCCGGCTGGAGTTCTTGCAGACGTACCCTAGCATCATATCGATGTTTGTTCCGGTCTGCGTTCTTCCGAGCCGCAGATGTAGCTAAGTGATAAGCATCCCGCAGCTTTTCTCTTAGTCGGGATACATATTGCTGATGAGTTTCATAGCTATCTCCATCCTCTGATACACCAAAGCACAGGTCTATGGGTAATCTTGGTTCTCGCCCAAACATTAAGAGATATGGGGTGACTCCTGTAGCATCATTCTTTGTGGCATTGTAGGCGTGCACCAGAAATGCAACATGTTGGCTCCAGGTTGCCTTCTGCTCTGGCCGCAAAGTCCCCAACATATCTAATAGGGTTCGGTTGAACCTCTCTGGCTGTGGATCACCTTGAGGGTGATAAGGCGTTATCCTAGACTTTTTAATTCCCGCTATCCTCAGCACCTCCTTCAGAAGGTGACTCTCAAAGTCCCGCCCCTGATCCGAGTGTATCCGGGCTGGAAATCCATAAACTGAGAAATATTTCTCCCACAGTACTCGAGCAACAGTGGTGGCCCTCTGATCACGTGTGGGATATGCCTGGGCATATCGCGTATAATGGTCAGTCACTACTAGAATGTTCCCAATATTTCTCTTGTCTACTTCTAAAGTTAAAAAAGATGGCGAGTGTAACAGTCCATCAGATAAAATGACCTTTTTCACCTCGAACAGAGTTTAGGAGCCAAGGAGAAGGTGCAATGTCCTAGGCTAAAACAACATAAGCAAGATCCCTGAAAGTAGTGGCTTGCATTTTCCAACAAACTTATAGGAAGTATGCTAGCCATTTACTGACAATTGATTTAAATTAGGGTCAGGGTTAGCCATCATAATGTCCTGATAGCAATGAACTTTTAATAACACTCCACTTCAGGCAGTGTAAATTAGCATAAATTTGTTGACAGCAGTGAGGTCATGCTGTTATACATAAGCTGAAAAGATGGCCCATATCTCCAAAAGGTTTCTCAGTATAGATTTTAAAAATATACCATTGTACAGTGTATCTGCATCCAATTTGAAAGTCTATAGGCTTGTTGTGATACAGAGATAAACCCTCCAGAAATCTGATACAGTTTATACTTAACAAAAAAGGGGGAATGACACAGGTTTCTTCCCCTTCATGATTATTTTGGACTGTCTGAGAAACTTGTGGGTATTGATTGCGAGGCATAATTATTTATGAAGCACTTTGAAAGTCTTGAACGAAAGGTGCTCTTTAAATCCAAAGCAGTAGTATTAGTAACTCCCAATATGCCATGCTGACAATATTCTAAGTCTGTCATTTGTGGTTTTGTTTTTAGATTAGGTATAATTGAAGCAAAACTCTGTATGAATATAAATGTTTATCAAGCTATCCAGAACTTTAAAAAAGTCCTTACTGGAAAAGCTTAAAAAGCATCAACATGGTTATAGGGCTTTAAAAAAAACAGAAGTATAAAGCTTCTATTCAAATGCTTTGCTCAGAAATATGGTTTCCTGTTCATTCTGCAGGACTTCCCCATTCAACAAAAACCTGTAAATGTGACTGTCTGGCTGTTGATTCTAATGGGAGTGGACGTTACGCCATGAGCAGCATGTCTTGCCTTCTGCATCAGCGGCTATTCATAACATCAAAGCATTCATTTTTTCTTTGTTGTTGTTGACATGACTTTTTACTTCACCTTCTCCTGCTGTGATGGACCCTTAGACCTTTGCACATGCTGCCCTTCCTCCCCCCCATCTACAGTGTTGCTCTTTGGTATGTGTGTGTGTGGGGGGGGGCGGGTAACCCAGGTTTCTCCCCTTCTCTTCTTGGATAGCTATTGCTGGCAGGCTTTGAAACTGAGGATTGATGCTCAGTGCTGGTTCTCAGTAGGAGTTGGTGGAACACATGACTAAGATAGATGACTGCACGTTGGAGTCTGTTGGCTGGAAGAGGCAGTGGTGTAACTGAAGGGGAACGCTGTCCTCGTCGGCTGAGCTTTCATTCAAATTATCCGAAGGGAGGCGATGGGGGAGAGCTGCTTTGTGGAATATTTTTGTAGTTTTAAAGTGCCAAATCTCTGACACATAGGGCCTGCTCTTGCTCTCATTGAAATCAGTGGCCAAGCTCCCATTTACTTCAGTATGAGCAGGATTGAGTCAAAGTAGGTCAAAAACGGGAAATTAGTTTTTTTTTTTTTTTTGGATAGATGAGGAATTTCTGGGTGGCTTTTAAGTAGAATATTATTTTAAAATAACCTGCATGGAGATGTTTAAGTCAAAGAAATGAATCACAATTAGTGAATAAATTTCAATTACTGTGTGAATTGTCTTCAGATTATGAAACTTTCAAAATATTAATCATCATTCATGATATTCTCTAGCAGATAACTTCTGATCTGCTAATCATCCAAGCACACTTTAAAGAATATTGTAATTCACCATTTGAAACCATGCTAGTTATATTTGTCACGTGGCATTGGTTTTGTGTCCTGACAGATGACATATATAACTAATACGAATGCAAATTGCAAAAATTACAGTGAAATATACACTTACATATATGTGAAGTATTCATTAATTATGTAAATTATCCAGTAGGAAAACAAAAGAAACTCACATGGAATTGAACTAATAGACAGCACAAATTACAAATTGTGAATTTTATAATCAAATAAACAATTAGAAATTTTCTCTAAAAAATAGTCCATTTAAAATTTTGCTTTTTATAAGTATTTGGACTAGTAGAGATTAAGTGCTGAAATATTTGCAGTAACTATACATGACGGGGTTACAATATGGTCCAAATGAAAATCACTTTAGAATTCAGATGATTATTTTTGGACTGTTTCCACTATGCATGCAACTCTATTTTGCCACCTTATTCACACTGAGTTCTTTCGTGAGTGAGCATTGTGGATTAAGGATAACATAATCAGGCTCTATATGTTTGAATATCATTAGTTCCCAGCTGCGCCTCCAAGACTAAAACCCTCAAAAAGTTTGGGACTAAGAGCAAATATCACTATCAGCCAATATGTGTCGTGTTACGATAGAATCCTCTTATTCTGGAACCATTTTTTTCATAAAGCACAATCCCTCTAAGAGGAGTTTCACTTAGCCAGCGCTGCAGTACACTGAAAGTTCTTCAGTTTGAAGTACACGGAAACAATGTGGAGCTTTAATTCCCCATCATTATAATTTAGATATGGATCTGAATTGCAAAATTGTGGGTAAAAAGCAACAGAGGGTCCTGTGGCACCTTTAAGACTAACAGAAGTATTGGGAGCATAAGCTTTCGTGGGTAAGAACCTCACTTCTTCAGATGCAAGAACCTCACTTCTTCAGATGCAAGAAAATTGTGGGTCTGAACTTTCTGGAAATCTGAGGTGTTTGGATCCAGTGTTGTGATCCAGCTCTGTCTTTTACAGCATTGAAAGGACTAACTCCCCTTTCCCTTCCCCCTCTCCACACACATGTCCCAGCAGAGGAGGCGAGCCTTACTCAGATTGCATCCCATGAGAGAGCAATTTATAACATACAGGACAAGGAGATTTATTTGAAAATGTATGGAAACCAGGGGGGTGCAGCCTACAGAGACTACTTGTCCCAGCATGTGGAGCTCCATCTTAATCTGAGCGGAAGCCAATGGGATCAAGCTAGAGGGATCCCATGCTGGGATTGGCAGTCTCCATGAGCGAAGATTAGAGTAACCATGAGACACGTTTGGCCCCCAGACCACTGCTGCCATATAGTGTTTTAGCCAGTCTGGAAATGCCCCAGTGGCAGTACATGGAGCAGAAAAATGTTACTTAATATTAAAGAGTAATGCATGCATACTACATTTTATTTAAAAGCTCAGGTCAGCTAATGTGAAAAGAAATAAGAAAATGGATTTAATTTGATTGAAAAGGGGAGACCAACTATATCAGAAAATAATAATGTCATCCTATCGGCTGAAGGCATATAGGAAAACCTGATTTAGAATTTCATTTTAAAGTTTAGCTATTACGGAGCATCTGAACAAGGAATCCGAACTTGACATTAAAATGAAGAATTGTATATTATGTAAATCCCATAACAACCTTAGTGTCTGAAGCAAAGATTGTTTGTGTTTGTTGAGCTTAATTTAAACTGTGATTCAATTACCTTCCCCGTGTAACAGCTGTTTTAGTCCATTTTACCCTGAGGAAGGCTCGTAATGTTGTACAGAGCATTGTTTTAAAATAATTATTTGAATGGTGCAATAAATTACTGAAATGTAATCTAAATGAATGACTTTCATTAATACTTCATAGTTCATATTTTCTTAGCTTTGTTAATGTTACATTTTTGTTACGATAGAACATTTTTGTGTGTCATTTTCTTTACTCTGAAATATGAATTATTTCCCGCAGGTGGGGGTTTCTGGGAATGTTGCTAGGCTTAAGAACCAGCTGAAACACTCTGTAGTTTTTGCCTCCTCAAATGCCATGACATTTTTAAGATGGCAGCACTTCTGAAACTATGGCATATATTTCTCTGGGGGAGTGGGTTGGAGGAGCGTAGAGAGAGAACAGACTATCTCATTTAGTCAGTAGTCTTAGGAAATTCTGAGAGAGTGAACGTTTGCAGGACCTCAGAATTCTAGCTCAGACTTTACATGGAGCGTCTTTGCTTGCAGTGGGTAATCGAAAGGAAAATGAATGGGTGGTTTTGTAAGTACTGTGACACATCAAGTGGCCTACAAAACTTGGTTGCTTATTGAAGGTGGCCTTCTAATTAAGGTGGAATTAAATAGTACACCGCTACCTCAATATAATGCGACCCGATATAACACGAATTCGGATATAACGCGGTAAAGCAGTGCTCCGGGGGGGGCGGGGCTGCGCACTCCGGTGGATCAAAGCAAGTTCAATATAACGCGGTTTCACCTATAATGCGGTAAGATTTTTTTGGCTCCTGAGGACAGCGTTATATCGAGGTAGAGGTGTACTTGACATATTTGGGGATACTTTAGGGCAGGGGTCGGCAACGTTTGGCACGCGGCTCGCCAGGGTAAGCACCCTGGCGGGCCGGGCCAG
>NW_020664909.1:9203976-9233342 GCF_002925995.2 Terrapene triunguis
CTGGCCCGGCCCGCCAGGGTGCTTACCCTGGCGAGCCGCGTGCCAAACGTTGCCGACCCCTGCTTTAGGGTGATCTGTTAAAATACAAGGTTTCCTAATGAAAGGTCTTTTGTACACGTTTCATTGTATCAATAATTATTTTACCAAAATGTCTTTTTCCTTAATAATCAATTAGCAATAATACTCAACATTTATGCTGGCTATTTAATTCATAAATCTCACTGAGGCTTGGAGCATTAGTTCAATATCATCATCTGCAGTTTACAGATTGTGGGGAGGGGAACTGAAATTCAAAGAGATTAAATTGTTTGGCCATGCAGTAATCCACAGTAGAATGAGGAACAGAACCCAGTTTTCCTGAGTCTCAGTTCCATGGTCACTGCACTGTACCATAGCAGCCCCTTGCTGTTTGAGAGTGGTGAATGACTCTGAACACATGCATATGTACTGGTAATATGGTTAAACAATGAAACCTTTCAGTATTAAGTGAAGGCATTTGTTGAGGAGCCAAGCCTGCAGTCCTTACACATGAAAAGATCTTGTTGGCTTCAGTCAGGTTTAGCCTTTCAATGATTACAAGATCTACTTTATGATCTGTATTTAAATTTCTTCTCTCAAATTAGAGGAAGCCCAGTAACCTGAAACAAATTAAAAGTGAGATTTTTTTTTTCTGTGAAAAGAGAGCGCATAAAACTAAGTATATCTGTGTAGTGTATGATATATGAAAACCACTTAGAACAGTGGTTCTCAACCAGGGGTTCACGTAGGGGTATGCAGAGGTCTTCCAGGGGGTACATCAACTCATCTAGATATTTGCCTAGTTTTACATAAAAAGCACTAGCAAAGTCAGTACAAACTAAAATTTCATACCGACAATGACTTGTTTATACTGCTCTATATACTATACACTGAAATGTAAGTACAATATATATATTCCAATCGATTTATTTTATAATTATATGGTAAAAATGAGAAAGTAAGCAGGTTTTCAGTACCAGTGTGCTGTGTGACACTTCTTTATTTTTATGTCTGATTTTGTAAGCAAGTAGTTTTTTAAGGGAGGTGAAACTTGAGGTACACAAGGTAAATCACACTCCTGAAAGGGGTACAGTAGTCTGGAAAGGTTGCCTTAGAATAGTACTTGGTTGTTTGTGAGTTCTGCTTCTCCTGAAATTACATTCTGTACCTTTAAAGCAAACCATCTAACTCTTAGTATTCACCTGCTTGGCAAATCATAATATGATATATTGATTTTATTTGTTCAGTATTATTAAGTGTTTAATGGCTGGGGGGTTGTGAGTTAATACTCGACAAAATAAGGTGAAGGAACCCATGTATGGATGTTGCAAAGACTTGTTGGTTGCGTCTTGGCTTTGCAAAATCAGCCCCACATTGTTTGGTTCAGATCCAGATTCTGTTTTATACAAGCCATTGTACTTCAGATATGTTAGGAGAAAAAGTTCTCATTTTGGCCTATGTTAATAGAAGGAATTTGATGTAGAAAGCACCAGATTGTTTCTGGTGGCTCCTACATATGTGTTTCCAGTATGATATATATTGACTAGCTTGTCTCAGAATTTGTGGGGGTAGGAGATGAGGACAACACGATTTCTTTTTGTAGTGTTAATGCAAAGTAGTATGTATACTGTATCAATCTGTAAGAAACTCTTTTATGTTTGTGTTTAAATGAATATATTTTGCCCTTGATAATGGAGTGAGTGTGTTGCCTTTACTGTTTTCTTTTTTTCTTTTGATATTTTCTTGTGCTTTATGATTATTCTCACTGCAAATACAAAGGGGAGAAAAAAAGAAAAATGATGAAGTAGTGCAACATAATATTGAATCAAACAAAACAGATCAGTGGGGACCCTGAGGTACAGGTTACATAAATCAAAGTACTTATGAAGACAATACAGGAAAAAGCTAATCCTGGTTTTAGGCTTTTTCATTACTAGTTCATTTATTTACAATAGATGAAGAAGCATTGTCAAATAGCTAAATATTCAGCAAATGTGTCTTTTCTGGAGTTAGGCCTCAATCCTGCAATGACCTAAATTTCTGAGCAACTTCAAAGTTGTCATTTTTTTAAAAGAAAAAAAGTAAAATGTTGCCTCCTTCTCCAAAGGTTATTTTTTTCCTCCTAATCTACCCCGGCCTAGGCCAAGTTAAGCAAAATTCAATCAGCATCATTTTTTCTACGCTTAAAAATGTTGTGGTTTTAAAGTTAGTTATTTCACAACACAACAGAGATAGGATTGGTTGTTTTATCCCAAGGGAAAGAGAAGATTCCCAGCTTTCCATTGATTCCTACAGTATTTGCTTCTCTGCTTCAAAGGGCCTGGGATATAAGGCTGTAAAGCTGTGTCATTTTTATATATAGAACTATTTCAGATCATTTGTAAAGTGTTCATATGATGAGGTGTCATTACAGATACCTAGACAGATTTTTAGAGGTTTTTATGGCCCCCTTTGAGCCCTGTACAGTTGGATTCATAGTAATGAAAGCACCTGGCTTCATCAGTGAAGGCTTATGAAAAAAGTCCCCAAAACTTGTAAAAACAAACAAAAGGAAGTATTTGTTCACACAACGCACAGTCAACCTGTGAAACTAACTGCCAGGGAATGTTAAGGCCAAAAGCATAACTGGGTAAGTTCATGGAGAATAGGTCCATTAGTGGCTATTAGCCAAGATGGTCAGGGACACATGTCCTGCGTGTCCCTAAATCTCCAACACGGGAAAGCTGGGACTGGACAGCAGGGACTAGATCACTCAAAATTGCCCTGTTCATTCCCTCTGAAGCACCTGACATTGGCCGATGTCAGAAGACAGGATACTGGGCTAGGTGGACCATTGGCCTGACCAAGTATGGCCATCCTTATATTTATTAAAACATTCTTATAATAGTTTTTCAGGAACATATGTGAAATATGCAGAGTGCATGGTGGTGTGGGACAATGGTTTTATCACCATTTATTTGTGATAACATACAGTAGAACCTCAGAGTTTCAAATGCCTCAGGAATGGAGGTTGTTCATAATTCTGAAATGTTCTTAACTCTGAACAAAACATTATGGTTCTTTCAAAAGTTTACAGCTGAACATTGATTTAATATGGCTTTGAAACTTTACTATGCAGAAGAAAATGCTGGTTTCTCTTTATTTCTTTTTAATAGTTTACATTTATCACAGTACTGTACTGTATTTGCTTTTTGTTTTTGTCTCTGCTGCTGCCTGATTGCATACTTCCAATTCCAAATGAGGTGTGTGGTTGACTGGTCAGTTCGTAAC
Organism: Terrapene triunguis; assembly: GCF_002925995.2. Lineage (NCBI taxonomy): Eukaryota > Metazoa > Chordata > Testudines > Emydidae > Terrapene > Terrapene triunguis. The sequence continues at coordinate 9,207,265 of NW_020664909.1, forward strand.
TCTGGTGTTCATAACTCTGAGGTTCTACTGTACATAACTTGCTCATCTCTTTGTCATTGGTGAGGATATTGGTTATGCCGATTTGTATCATTAAGTGTTAAATTATATTAGGTTGCACCAACTGACATTCAGCGTGTGTGCAAAGTGAATGTTGAAGATAGAAATTAGGATAGCAGGGAAAGCAGCTTCTTGGAATGTTAAAGATAAAGTGGGGGGAGGGCTGCTTTAGCTTATACACTCCTATTAGTTGCTTTTCCTGCTGTAGCCCCATTTTGCCTCATTAGCATGTAAATTACACTGAATTGGTGCATGCCCACTGAACACCAGATTGGTGGAAATACATTACTTTACATCTTATACCCAATGTTTAACTTACATCTTGTGTTACCACTTAATTTGGCCCAGTGAACGGGAATTCACACAACACTGTCCGTAAAACTCAGGGCTAAACTCAGACTTGGAATAAGCAGCAGCTTAAGTGGAGTTCTGCCCGCTTTACATCAGGGTCGGATTTGGCCCTCATATCTGAATACTAGTCTCCATAATTCTGAATGTTAAAAATATATATACATAGGCTGTTTATATTTTTTCTGTAAATCAGACTCTAGACCATCAAAAGCCACTCAATCAAGAAGGATTTAGTTGTTGAGGGCAAATGCTTTTTTAATATAGATTTCATTCTCAGAGGATTTCAAGCATGTTGTTGGTAAGGAGGGAAGCAACATATTTGGTGAGTGACCACATCATCAGAAGAGAGAGAGAAATTAGGTGATTCTTAATCAGCTGCCAATATCTCAAGGTAAGATTTTTTTTCCCCATTCTCCCTGGAGTTGTTAGAGAAATCTGCAGGGGGGGGGAGGGGGCTGTGTGGTCTGTTAATGATCACAGTTACTATTCTAATGTCTATGGATCTGTTAGGACTGTTAATATTTAAAACATTATTATTTTTAATTATGTAAAGAAAGTCTATTTCTTTATTTTAAAAAATGGAAATGGTTTTGCATGATGATTTTTGAATAAATCATTCAGCATGCCTGATTCCCAAATGCTGGATTAGAGAGTTCAAAACTGCTATAATATTTTTCCCTTAGTGACCTTTTTGAAACAGCATGATTAATCAAGACAATATTTTCCAATAATTTCTGTGAGGAGTAATTTGCCTGTTTCTTGTCTCTCAAGTGACAGATTGCCAAAGTTGAGCCTCTGATCAGGCGTCTCATAGACAGTTTCATATTTCAGTGAATGTTTTGCTGGCTCGGTTGACTAGATTTATAATAGCTGAGGTAGTATGAAATTAAAAATTAATTAATTTGAATGAATTTGTAATCAAGCAGACTGGGCTGAGCCATAGAGATGCTAATAGGTCTATTCCCTGGCTTGCTGTGGCCAGCTGATCCCCCAGAATATATGACAGCTGCAGTAGGCAAAATTGACAACTGAGCACAGTCAAGGTGAAGGGTCAAGAGTTTGTCTTCTAACCTCACTGGGGCCAAAGAAGGGAGCTGTTCCTCCTGACATTTTAGTTTAGGGAGGAAAGCCTATCAGATTGTTAAAATAGCATGTTAGTGTGACAGTCACAGGGGAAACCCTGGCGAAGAACCAGTGATGCTAATCTTAGTATATATGGTGTTGCCTTTTCATAGGAGTAGCCATCCAGGCATGCTTACATAGTTCTTCTAGGAACAATGACTTGGTTTTAATATTTAGAGGTAATGTGCTATGTGATTTACTGTCCTCTAGAAAGAGAACTTAGGAAAATATCACTCTTGCATCTTGAAATATAGAATCTGGGTCCTTAATAGCACGTGTGCATGGCATGCAGCATTTTAGAGCCCTCTTTATTGAGTGTACATATATATGCTCTGAGAAAGCCATTTTCACGGATAGTGTAGGCAAGCAAGATTACTCAGTGACACAATATAATCCATTCTCTTAAAAAACACTTTTACACCTCTACCCTGATATAACGTGACCCGATATAACACGAATTTGGATATAACGCGGTAAAGCAACGCTCCGGGGGGGCGGGGCTGCGCACTCGGGCGGATCAAAGCAAGTTCGATATAACGCGGTTTTACCTAAAACGCAGTAAGATTTTTTTGGCTCCCGAGGACAGCGTTATATCGGGGCAGAGGTGTATCTCCTTCTTAGCAGTTCATTTGCTCTGTGAAGATTGCAGCATGTATTGGCTATTTGCTAGAAATTATGCCATGCTGGTTTTAACTGCAGCAGCAGCAAGAGCAAACAGACAAGAAACAAGGAGGCTGTGATGCAGTAGATCTATCATCGGTGCCTTCTAGTTTTGCCTCCCTTGTCTATTGCTTTGTGCTGTGACATTTGTTTTTCCTATGGGAGAACAAGGAAATGGTGATTAGTAACATCACACAACACAGGATGATCTGAGTTACCCTTGGGAATGTGCATGTAGTGTATTAACGAGATGGTCAGCTAGGGCCTGATTCTGCGAGGTACAGAACACCCACTGAAGTCAATGAAAGTTAAACATTTTGCAGGACTGGGTTGAGGGCAGCATGTTCCTCTTCCATGCCTTTATGTCCTGTACCTGAGGCAAAGAATTGATTGTGCAATTTGTATCAATGTGTGAGAAAAAAAAAAGTGTCCATATTAAATCAAATGAACTGCACATTAGCTATTTTTCGTGAATCAGGAGTTTGCTTTGCAGGTTTCCATGCACAAAGTGAACATATACTTACGCTCTTTGCCAATTGCAGGGGAAGAGAAAAATGAAATGCCAGCACAGCATTAAATTGGATATTTGCAAGGTTTATTTATCCTTACCAAAAGATTTGACCAATACGAATTTTGATTTTCCTTTTTTTCCCCTATTCTCAACCATATTAAGCAAGTTGTTGACTACAATGTATAGAACGTTACACTACTCCTGTCCCACAGGCCAGATTCTGATCTCCATTACTCTGCTGTAAATCCAATGTAACTCCATTAATTTTAAAATCAGAATCTTTCCATCTGTGTCCCAAAATAAAAGCTGCTTCCTTTTTTATGTTTTGCAAACACTGTTGATTTAATGGAATTATTTATTTAAGGGCACTGGGTGTTGGTTGTTCATGTGCAAGTGTGTACAATGCCATGCAATATTATGCCCAACTGCTTGGTTTACTGTAGCAGGAGCTTACGATGATAGTTGCAACAAGAAGGCAGTTCGGGGTGCAGATTTCAAATGCAAGCCTATGGTTTGATGTAAATTTCACTGAGCTTCGTGGACTAAATTAGAATTCCTTTAGGGACCTCTGCCATTGAAAGAAGATGGGTCATGGACTGTAATAACTCAAGGGCAAGTGCCCTTGTTGGTAAGAATCTGAACCTCTGACCAGCTGGGACATAGGTGCACATTAATGTTTTAATATCCCCAGAAGTAAATTCTGCAGCATTGTGGAATCTGGTGCTGCTGTACAATTAAGAATCCGTCCATGTTTATTTTATTATTCCTTATTTTCAGCAGTTTATAATTCAGGTTTGGGTGGGCCATGTCCCTGATCACTCTGTGTAGAGATTAAACTTGCAAAATCTTAAACCAAGGCTATGTACTTTTCACCACCATAAAAATCAAGTGCTATTGCATAAACAACTCAGATATAGAAAAGCTTGACCTGCTGCTATTAATTATTATTAAACATTATAGCATTCCACAAACTTTAACATACACATTATTAGACTACAGCCACCTCTTATGTGAAAGTAGGGTACCATACTAGTATGCCACACAACGGTATCAAGGAGGAGACATTTTCACCATGGATACCAAGGCAAAACCATACTTTCAGCGGAAAATGCTATGCATATTTTTAATATCCATGCAGAAAAAGAAAATATTAAGGATTTTCTTGAGGTATGCCTGCATAGTGAACTGCATGGAAATGCCTCAGAAGGATGGAAAGTTGAATGGACCCCTGAGAGGATTTAAACCTGTGCTTTTAGGCAGCAAGGGTGTTTGTAGCTTGATGCTTAGAATAATAAGTAATCCTTTTATTCACACACCTACAACTCAAAAGCAGAATAATTTATTTTTATTAAATTTGGAACCCTTGCTACATAATGCATCAAACGTGAAAGTGTAACTGTTGATACACTTAAGGACACATGTATCTCTACTTATTATGCTTTATGGTTACTTGGCCTCTTCCAACTATTATTAATAGGAAGGATGCGTCCAAAATATTCCGTACAAAACTTTGGTCCAGCTGATAGGTTGTAATGAACAGAAGATAGAAATGGTTCCATGTGGAGTACTCTGAGCCAAAAATAATTTTTCAGCTTACATTTAGGAAACCAGCAATACTTTGTGGGGGAAGAATAGGAGATTTCATTGAGTTTTAAATTTGCCTCCTTTCCAGTATTAAGAGTTATTCAGGTGTCCAAGCACAACTTGTCTGCCTAGTTATGAGTGAGCTAGTTTTAAATCTTAGTACTAGAAATAGATCTTTACTCCCTGATATCAAACAAGGACTCGAACTTTCTTGTTCTCTTTTGTTTCACCCAACTTTCTCTGTTGATCTGTCAGTCTTTTTTTTACAAGTTTCTTCATTTAATTCTGCTCCACATAAAAAATAGGGCCTAATTTTTCAAAAGTGACTAGTGATTTTTGGTGCCTTGACTTTAGGGGTTTGAGACTTGCTTATCTGATTGCCAGAGAGTGGGTGCTCATCACTTTCTGAAAATCAGGCCGCTTTAAGGTGCCTCAGTTTAGGCAACCAAAGTCATTAGTCACTTTTGAAACTGTAGGTCTAGACTTTGAATATGGATAGTAGGTCAGTATACAATAGTCCAGAGAGTAGTAGATTTTTTTTGTTTCAGACCTTGATTTTTAGCCTAACATTGCTGGAAACCATTACAGTAAATGTAAAGCTAATGCACAGGGTTCTCTGATTATTCTGACTTGTTATTGTCCTTCCTGTTCAGCACAGCATTGTGATAATGCTGGCTTGGATTCTTCTTTCCTTCGCATTGTCCGTCGATTACACAATGACATTAAAGGACGAAGGAATGACGTGTGCATGAGGTTGATTAAAATGGGAGTCGTTCCACTTGGACCGTCCCATTCTCTCGGCTGCTGAACCTTGGCCCAGTGGCACAAAGACTGTTATAGCTGGAGGTTTCTTTAGCTGCAATGGATAGCCATGACTTCTGTAGTGCCATGACATGCCTTCCACCTTCCACAATATATTGCTGCACTGCTTTTCAAGCCATTGGACCAATATATGGTCTCTTCCGCCTTGGCTACCAGAACAGTCTTCGTATGCTTGGGAGAGCAAACCCTAAATCACTGTCAGTTTCCACACTTCCAGTTACCCTCACCTGCTTTAGCCCAGGAGTGTATGGGGTATATGGGAGAGGTAATACCTTTGAGTGATTTGAACTGCCTCACTCCTTGAGTGGTTCTTTTCCTCTCTGGTCCTCACTGTACACCCAGCTCTCACCAGTGGCTCCAAGTAGCTGTAAGTATGCGACAGCGGCCATACCCCGGTAAACTGCCTTGGCAGGTTTGGATTCTAATGTTGAGCTATTCTAGATTCTAGTTGTCATGCTAAGCGTTTCTTCCTGTGGAATAAGTGAAGCTTCAAGTAGAGCTGGTCAACGTTTTTAGATTGGAAAATGTTACTGATGAAATATTGTGGTTGTGTCAAAATTGACATTTTCTATGGGAGAAGTTGGAAGGTTTCATTTGCATTAAAGATGTTGGCAATTTTTACTTGGATGTTTCCAAATAGATTTTTTTTTCTGATCTTTTTGTTCTGTGAAAATTGGTGATATTTCAATTTTGTAATGACTCAGGACAAAAACAAAAGTAATATATATATATATATATATATATATATATATATATATTAGACCAATTTAGCTATCCAAAAAGGTACAATCAAACCTGAAACAAATTGCAATGTTATTTGATGAAGGACTGAATATTGCAGCCTTCACTCAGACAAAATTTCCATTGGCTTTGGTCACCGTTTATCCCTGCTATGAACTTCAGAATCTGACCTAAGTATAACGAGTGATTTCTGTAAGTATGGGTTAAGCATAAATATTTTCCTTCTCTTTCCCACTCATGTCTTTAGAGCTAAATCTCAGTCCCATTGAAATCATATGAAAATTTTTCCTTCAGTGGGACCAAAGTTTGGCCCTCAATGGAATTGGAACTTGAAAGTTTGTTGATCATATTATCAAGTCACTAAACATGCTCCCAGTCTACAGAGAAAAATGTGAAGGGACCTTCTTAACTAGCAGTGAATGAATTAACCTTCGGAGTTCATTTTGGTGAGCTATGTGAATCTGACCCTGCTAGGTCAGGATGACTCTTGAACAGCCTCTGCAGGTCTCTTACAATCATAGAATCATAGAATATTAGGGTTGGAAGAGACCTCAGAAGGTCATCCAGTCCAATCCCCTGCTCAAAGCAGGACCAACACCCAACTAAATCATCCCAGCCAAGCCGGGCCTTAAAAACCTCTAAGGATGGAGATTACACCACCTCCCTAGGTAACCCTTTCCAGTGCTTCTCCACCCTCTTAGTGAAATAATGTTTCCTAATATCCAACCTAGACCTCCCCCACTGCAACTTCAGACCACTGCTGCTTGTTCTCTCAGCTGCCACCACTGAGAACAGCCTAGCTCCATCCTCTTTGGAACCCCCCTTCAGGTAATTGAAGGCTGCTATCAAATCCCCTCTCACTCTTCTCTTCTGCAGACTAAACAAGCCCAGTTCCCTCAGTCTCTCCTCGTAAGTCATGTGCTCCAGCCCCCTAATCATTTTTGTTGTCCTCCGCTGGACTCTCTCCAATTTGTCCACATCCCTTCTGTAGTGGGGGGGACCAAAACTGGACGGAATACTCCAGCTGTGGTCTCACCAGTGCCGAATAGAGGTTAATAATCACTTCCCTCCATCTGCTGGCAATGCTCCTACTAATATAGCCCAATATGTCATTAGCCTTCTTGGCAACAAGGGCACACTGCTGACTCATATCCGGCTTCTCGTCCACTGTAATCCCCAGGTCCTTTTCTGCAGGATTACTGCTTAGCCAGTCAGTCCCCAGCCTGTAGCGGTGCATGGGATTCTTCCTTCCTACGTGCAAAACTCTGCACTTGTCCTTGTTGAACCTCATCAGATTTATTTTGGCCCAATCCTCCAATTTGTCTAGGTCACTCTAGACCCTATCCCTATTCTCCATTGTATTTACCTCTCCCCCCATCTTAGTGTCATCTGCGAACTTGCGGAGGGTGCAATTAATCCCATCATCCAGATCATTAATAAACATGTTGAACAAAACTGGCCCCAGGACTAACCCCTGGGGCACTCCGCTTGATACCGGCTGCCAACTAGACATAGAGTCGTTGATCACTACCCATTGAGCCCAACAATCTAGCCAGCTTTCTATCCACCTTATAGTCCATTCATCCAATCCATACTTTTTTTTAACTTCCTAACAAGAATACTGTGGAAGACTGTATCAAAAGCTTTGCTAAAGTCAAGATATATCACATCCACCGCTTTCCCCATATCCACAGAGCCAGTTATCTCATCATAGAAGGCAATAAGGTTGGTCAGGCATGACTTGCCCTTGGTGAATCCATGTTGACTGTTCCTGATTACCTTCCTCTCCTCCAAGTGCTTCAAAATGGAGAGAGGCAAGTAGTGGGGTTCCCAAGGCTCTGTACTGTTCAACTTACTCATTAATGAACTGGAAAATGAGTGAACAGTGAAGTGGCAAAGTTTGCAGTTATTACAAACTTATTCAAGATAGTTACGTATGAAGCTTACTGCGAAGCGTTACAAGGGGATCTCTCAAAACTGGGTGACTGGGCAACAAAATGGCAGATGAAATTCAACACTTGCAAAGTAATGCACATTGGGGGGAAAAAATCCCCAAAATACATATATAATGATGGGTTCTAAATTAGCTGTTACCACTCAAGAAAGAAATGTTGGCATCTCCGTGGATATTGAGCTGCAAACTTCAGCTCAATGTGCAGCAGCAGTCAAAAAGGCTAACAGAATGTTAGGAACCATTAGGAAAGGGATAGAAAATAAGACAGAAAATATTGTAATGTCACTATATGAATCCATGGTGCACCCACACCTTGAATACTATATACAGTTCTGGTTGCCCCAGCTTGAAAAGAATATAGTGGAACTGGGAAAGGTTCAGAGAAGGGCAAAAATATGGTCAAGAGTATGGAACAGCTTATGTACTAGAAGAACCAAAAATATCAGGGCTGTTCAGCTTAGAAAAGAAACAACTAAGGGGGGGGGGAGATATGACAGATGTCTATAAAATCAAGAATGGTGTGGAAAAAATGAACAGAGAAGGTATTATTTATCCTTTCCAACAATACAAAAACCAGGGCTCACCTGAGTAAATTAATAGGGAGCAGATTTAATACAAATAAGAGGAAATACTTTCACACAATACATAGTTAAGCTGTGGAACTCATGGTTATGGGACGTTGTGATGTCCAAAAGTATAACTGGGTTCGAAAAAGAACTAGATAAGTTAATAGCGGATAGGCCCATTGATGGCTATTAGCCACAAAGCTCTGGGATGCAATCCAATGCTTGGAGTAACTTTAAACCTCTGACTGCCAGAAGCTAGGAGAGAAAGACAGTTGAATCACTCAAAGATTGCTCCAGCTGTACACTCTCCCTGAAGTTCTTTTACTGGTCACTGTGGGAGACATGATATCTGACCCAGTATGGCAACTCTTGCGTTCCTACTTAATTCTTTGGAAGCTCAAGACAGATATGTGTTCATGTATCTTTTTTGCTCTAAGTATTGATTTATTTAAGAATCTGAACAGTGAAGAAGCTACAGGATAAAGACAAATGCCATGCAGCAATCTGGAGGGAGAGAATTTGTGTACCAGTGAAATTTGCACACATGTATGTATAACACGCATGATTCCTCCAGAGACATGTTTTGGAATTTCCTTTCTGTTAAGGGGAAGGTACATTTTGTGCAGTAAAGATGTTAATTGGGTTGCAATAATTGGGCTTACACATTTATTCTAATTGTAAGCTCAACTGAAAAAGGTATGTGAAAGTTCATAAGATGTCATAATAACCTGTACTAACAAATGTGGATGGGAACAGGTGCAAGAAAACCAGACAGGAAAACGGAATTATTCCAAACAAACACGTCTACTAATATTGTTCAAGGATGATGTTGAAATCCTGCTTAGGGGAAAAACCCTTGTACCAGATATTAAACCTAATCGGTAGACAAAATAGTGAGGGGATGGGCTAGGGTGACCAGACAGCAAATGTGAAAAATTGGGACAGGGGGTGGGGGGGTAATAGGAGCCTTTATGAGAAAAAGACCCAAAAATCGGGACTGTCCCTATAAAATTGGGACATCTGGTCACCCTAACATGGGCTTTGGCACCCATCGCTCCCTTTTTGGGTCCTTAAAGAAAGAAGCTTGGGGAAAAACATGAAGAACAGATGGAGGCTACTGAAGCAAGCTTTACCATCATCTCTGTCACCCCCATCATGTCCTGGGACCCCAGGCTTTAGTCATCCTCATCCTAAGAGAGGACCAGGCTGGAGAGAAGGATCCAGATGACATTGCCATCCCTACCAGCTCCCGCTGAATCTCAACCAACATCTGAGAGGAAACGGGATTGGACTTTAGCAACAGCAGCTGCAGCTCATACCAACTAACTTCTTCACTTTTCCCCAAAAGGAAAGTAATTACCATCTTTGGTACTATGTAAGAGATGGTTAAACAAGGGTTTTTTTTCTTTCTAAAAACTCTCTTCAGCTAAAGGGAAAAGCAACAATGAATGTTGTTAAAATGAAAGTCTTACTTAATACTTTACATTTCAAATGTTTTAACTGGTTTTCTGTCTTTTCTTTATCTTTAATAAAAGGTTAAAACAATGATTAATAATGTATTTGCCATGGTACTAAGCAGGCTGAGGTTTTGGTATGCCAAACCCTAGACCTTGTTTAACACTGTTTAATGTTGGTCAATGACTGGTTTATATTAACATGTTTGGCTCATCTATTCCATCTAAATTAATACAACATTTTCCTTTTAATTATACTGCTTTGGAATGGAAGGGATATTTTACTTTCTGTACAGGAGCGCCGCCAGCTTTTCTGCCGCCCTAGGCGGCGGAAGGTCCCGCCCCGAAATGCCGCCCCCCCCAGAGGCGGCGGAAGGTTCCGCCACCGAAATACCGCCGCGGTTGCCGCCCCCCAAATTGTAGTGCCCTAGGCAACCGCCTAGGTTGCCTAATGGGTTGCGCCGGCCCTTTTTCTGTAGGGTAACTTGTCATGCATAAGGATCAGAAAGAGACACTAAAAACCCTCAGTATGAAAGTGCTAACCCACCTGTAATGGTAGCATGGCAAATACAAATCTATAAATGTGAAATTTTGCCAAGTGTTGAACATTCCATCAACAGCAACTACTAAAATCAAGTTCTTCAGTGGGAGGGGGGAGATAGAAAGAAAGAAAAAACTTTCTTTCATTTACTACCTAACGTTACTACTTTTTGGAAGACCAGGATAGATATACAACTTCTTGGTTCACGTGTGATTTAAATTTGATGGTCTCAGGTTCAGGCTTGTCCAAGTGGCATTGGTTTATCTTAAAAACAAACAAACACAGATCTGTGACACAGTCTAATAGAATTAGCCAACTGTTTCAAGGGGGAGAATGAGCATTTGGTGAACAATGATGCTTAATGGTTAGGATTGAGATGAATGGGCAGAATTGTGGAGGGCAGCTTTCCCAGGTCCTGCCGCCTTGTTGTATTTTCGTCATTGTAAAAATAAATATCAGTCAAATGTGTTTTAAAAAAAAAAAAAAAAAGTAAAATGGCCCCTATCTGTGTGTCTGTCGATCTATAAAAATGGAGGGTGGATTTGCCCTGGTAAGTTTTTGCAACTCCCACAAAAGTCACTCTAAATCTACAAGCATGAGGAGGCTGCCCCCCCCCCCCCCCCCCCCCCTTTATACTTGTAGTTATAAATGTTACCTTCTAGTATACTTCAGGTTATGAAATCCACATAGCTAGGTCATTGGTATCTTAGATCCATTTTCCGCAATGCAAATCCATTTGGCATTATTAATATATTTTATTACTATTGGTGGTTACTGCTATTGTTACATTATTATATTCACTTAATATTTGTAGTGAGGCACACAGAGGTCAGAGGTCTCTATCAGCTTCTGGTGCTCCCGTGTGCTCCATGCTTCCCAAACATATTGGGAGACATGGTCTATTGCCCTGAATAGTTTGCAGTCTTAGAAATGCATGCCAACCCTGCACAACATTTGCAGGCTTTGATAGTCTAAATTATGTCCCTGTTTGTATTTTAAATTCTGTGTTTCAGAGAATTGTAAGTTGACTGAGTAAATTCAAAATGGGCTCAAATTTAGCTTGTTAAATTCCTTCACCCTCCCAAAAACAATAAGTTTTTATTTGTCTTTTGTTTAGATACTTAGAAGAATTTAAATATCAAAGATTTTTAAAAGATTAAGGAAGGCAGCATAATCTGCTGAATTCAGTGTGCAACTGGACTTTCAAATATGAAATATCAGAGAATTTACAAAACACAAATGTGGGAAATGATGCTACACATGTACATCATTGACAGCTTCACTGTCCGCTTTCTTACTGTACAGCATTGCCCAAACTAGACATTGGGAGAGGATTGAACCAAAATCCTGGACGTGCTCACTTCAAACTTTGGGCTATTAAGAATTCAAATATGAATCTTGAGCAAGTAGTGCCTTTGCAATACCTGGAGGATGACAATAGATTTCAGAAATGATTTTGGGAAAATGGCAGATGTTGTAGATTTCTCACCTGTTTAGAAAATCGTGTTAAAATATGGAGATCATTATGTTGATGAGAATGGGAAAAGATTTACTAGCTGTTATAAAAGTGTTTTATAAAATAAATTTACAGTATAACTGTCATGTAGTTTTCTAAGTGAAATGTATTAGCTCCATTTTTTCCCTTTATCCCATTTTATGAATGCCTGTAGATTAAAATGAACACTTTAAATTAGCCTGACCAAAACATATTGACTCAGTCTCCTCTCAAACTAATCTGGTAGCATGTGTTTTTTGTTTTTTGTGGGGTGTTTTCTTTTTATCCTTGTTCAGTCCAGTCCCCAGGTGTCATTCAGTAATCCCACTGATAGTGTAAGATTTATGCATTGACAAGTGGAGAGGTGAAACGGTGGTTAAAGTAGTGCTGCAAATGATACTCCTGATCCCAGCAGGAGTTGCTGCCATGCTTGCATTTTTGGAAAATTTTGTAAAGTTTCCCCTTGTGAATAATTATAAATTACTTCCTGGAGACCTTCTTGTGGAGGCTAATATCACCTCCATTTGGCCTGGAGATTCCTGAGTACATTTCTGCTTAGTGGATCTAGATTTTTTTAGTATATGAAGAGAGAGGATTTACAGACTTTAAAAGGTATGAAAAATTACCAGCACATCATATTCAGAGACATTCTTTCCCCTCACCGTTTTTTTTTTTAATACAAAAGGGAATTTGCAAAAACTCTTCAGGTTCAGGATAGGTCTTAGTGGCTATTACCGCGCTGTAACTTCACTTAGCCTCTTGAGAGCTGTAATGCATATTTAATTCTTTAGATTGAGTGTGTCAACAGTGACCCTATGTATAACAGGGAGAGATCAGGTCCCAGTTTCATGGTGTATTAAAAATAAAGGCCAGCTTCAGGTCTCACATGTAAAGAAAAGAGAGGAGGATTTCAGGGAGATTACTCAGTTCAGGCAGTGATGTTCTCAATAAGCACTTACCTTGATTAGTAGAGCACAAGCTGTCCCTCCAAATACTTGTGGTTTTGAACTAGCTTCAAAGCTTTGCTGATAGTATGGAGATTCTAGGAACAAAAAATAAAGTACAAATCACGAAAGTCTGGCTGTCTGCTTTGGATGGCAGAGTACGGTGCAAGTTCATTACAGTGTCTTATATTTCAGCTGTTCTTTTCAGTAGCATTTGATAAGCAATTCATATCATCTTGCACTTGATCCCAGGTGTTTGGGGAGCAGAAATATCCACAAAATAAGCTTCTATGCATTTAATATAGTCTTTTTTTCCTGGCAGTGTGGTGAAACTGAATTTGTGATAGTCTGAGTTGTATGTGAGCTTTTCTATACAGATTGCTAAAACATGAGAGGCTGAGTTTTTTGCACACGTACATACGCTCTGAAATGTTGTGACAGAATTCTTTCATAGGTAGACTTGAAATACTGAGGAGTTAGTTATTTAAAGAAATATGTTCTAACTGTATTTTTTCTGTTTAAGGATGAGATGGTGCCCTCAAATATTCCAGAGGTGGGAGGGAAGACTAAAACTCCAGTTGTACCAATTTGTACATAATTGATTTGTGACTTTGAGTCATGTGTTTTCAGACCCTGAAATGTGGAAAGACATGGAGTTTGAATGTTCCCGATATTCACATAACCAGTGGGTTCACAATGAGATTTTTACAAAGTTCAGGCTCAGACATGTTTGTATCAATTTACTGATTCTTTGGAAGTAGGTCTAGTGCTAGCCACATTAGAAAAGAAAGAATCTTGTAACTTTTCCCAGCAGCATAGTTGAAACTTCTAATAGGGCACGTGGACAGCAGTTTTAGAATGTTTGTGGCTATGCAAGTACAGCAATAAATTATATGGTTTTGACAAGGTTGGCAAAAGCTAGCAGAATTTGGGCGAAACAAAACACTGAAGCAAGGTTCAGGCACTTGAACCAAGCCTCATTCTGAGTGTGTTTGAGACTTTAGCATCGAGTATGTTGCACACATCTGTATGAAAGTAATATCTTCTTAAAAATAAAAAAATCAGATGGTGGACCAGTCAGTATGGATGTGTTCTCATATCAATGTTTTAATGAAAGTTCATAGGCCAAAAGGCCAACACTGGTAAATAACTGCAGCCCTTCCTTTTGTGAGGGAAGAAGGGCAAAGAAAAGTACAGGATTCAACTTAATGAGAAATAAAGTAGTTACCCATTCATGAAAGGAGGTCCTTATATTGGGAGATATAAAGCCATTTCAGGAGATGTTGAGCAGAGAAGCCCATTTAACACTTCAAATGCCGGTACATCACCCTACTGCCAGGCTGCCTTTCGTCGTCTTCTTACTGCCTATTATGCTTTTGACTCTCCATATAAATTGTATATAGGGTGACCAGATGTCCCGATTTTATAGGGACAGTCCTTATATTTGGGGCTTTTTCTTATATAGGCTCCTATTACCCCCCCACGCTCTGTCCCAATTTTTCACACTTGCTGTCTTGTCACCCTAATTGTATATTGAAAACAAGTGGGGCTTTAAGACAGTTCACCAGTCATGAGATGTTGACTCACTTGGTAATAAAAAGTAACACAATCTCCACATGTCTTTGAGCATGATCTTCCTATTCGGATTGTGTTTCATAACATTCAGGTAGTAATTCAGGTTGTCAGTGTGGTTAGCTCCTCCATAGGTCTTGTTGACATTTTTGTGTAGGTAATCCATAGAGCAATTAGTCCTCCTGTTATATCTCCCCAAAAACCACAGACACCATGTAGAGAAAAAGGGAGAAATGTGTGTCATTTTTGTGACTATCATATGTACCTCAGTTGAGTTGCTTGATATTATTCTGTCTAACTACACAGAGTTAAATCAAAGGAGGCTGTTAGGCAAAAAACAAACAGGAAAAGAAACAATGACAGAGAGAAGATGCTTTCACAGAGAATACCAAGAGTCCTTATGAGAACAATGGTGGGATGTTAATCAGGAAATGCCTACATACCTGTCTCCAGCCAGGTTAGCAGATTTATTCTCCTACTGTCAGAGTTTAGGATCAAAGGGACATTAAACCATTAAAACCTCCTGCATAGAGGGGGAGGGAGTGGGGAGGTAGGGACAGGAGATGAGTCTCTTACAGAGAGACATGGAAAGAATGCTTGTTCTTCATTGCCCAGATGTAGGGGGTCTGGGCTGAGTCGAGTTTATCAAAAGCTTGCAAGGATAAGGTTTAGGTAAGACCCAGAGATATGAGCCTTTTGTTTTTTTGTCCTCTTTCTTTGCTTGCTATGTACCTTTTGGATGGACAAAAAAATGTATGGTTTGATAAAACTGTTCTGAGTCACTTTAATCAGCAGCTGGTCACAGGCTCCAGGAGAGGAATTTTCTTGCAGATACCAAATACAGTTGGATAGGTCTTGTTTAAAGAGTTGGGAAATGGAGAGTGTGTGTGTGTGTGTGTGTGTGTGTGTGTGTGTAGGGGAGGGGGGAAGAGGGAGCTATAAACTAGTCCAAGAGTGGTTGAATTTTGAGAGAGGTAAAGAATGCCAACCCTGTCACCTGTTGGGTGCCCTGGAGAGGTACTGCAAAAGGATCTAAAATGCAAGTTATGTTGTAACAGTGACAAACACATAATACTGTATGTAAGGAGAGTCAAGAAAACTAAATGGACAAATTCTTTATTTTCTTTATAATATAGAACACAAATGGTAAGTGCAAAAATGAAGAAGGTGAAGTATGATGATCACTGGCCTCGTAATTTATCAATCTCCCCAAGCATGTCATCCCTGCACTGCTTCAGTATCTTATGATATATTCTGTTTTGCTCAGATATTGAGATCCACCTACTCAACCTTTAAAGTCCTTCAAGAATAGTTGACCTTTAAAAAAAAATTAAAACGAAATGCCATACAAGGATTTTTTTTTAAGTGAAATTTCTTTCCCTGCACACTCCTTCCAAACTTTTACCCACTGCTTAGATACATTGTATGCTCTCTTGTGGTGACAATACAGCCAGGCTTGCCTGACAGAAGTGAAGAAGAAGAAAGATTGGGCTCTATATTTTGATAACAAAGTTGGAAATGAAATGGAATAAAACATGTAGCAGAAAATTAAACTGGGTCAGTGGGAAAAGTAATGTTATCCTCTGAAAGCTAAATTGTGAAAGTTAAAGAAAATGTTACAAGACCCCCGGTAGTAAATTAAGGAGCTGGTGAACAACATTACTGTTTGCTTTGTAAATGAATTCTAGCTGCTGTCTGCTAGTATGGGATCTTAAGTTTTTGGTGTCATTTATACTGTACATTCACTGAAACCATATAATTAATTATCTGTGGGTATTTTACACTGTGGATAATTTAGATGTTACTTGCCCAGCAAAAGGAAAGAAATATATTGTTGGGAATAATCCTGCACTGATAAAGGGGGTGCACTAAATGACTTAGATCTAATAGGTCTTTTCCATCTCTGGCTTCTATGATTCCATGAAATAGGCTTATCTGGGCCATGGTAATTTTCTCATTAAAAAAGTGAGGAGTCAGGAACTACCCCTAACACGCGTAGTATGAGCAACAGCATTATAATTCCCCCTGGAAATCAAGGAGTAGAATGATACATGAGGAAATGAGTATCAGGAAATACTGGTGTCAGATCTTGGTACGCTAGTCGAGAGAAGGGTTGCAACTGTTGTGCTTTACTTAACCTACATTGATTTAATTTAAAATGTTTTTAAAAGTTTTATTGACAAAACAGAAGGAATAAGAACATATAATGCACAAATCATTCAGTTCCTCTTTACTCCATTGGCCAAAAGTTTCCACTGTTATATCATGTACAGCTATTTTTTCCTATATTTAGAATGAGTAACTACTGTGACAACTTGGTTGACAAAGACATCTGAAAGACACCTACTTTGGCTATTTTAGCAAAATGTTAATAAATTTGAATTAAAAGATGAGCTATTTACCTGCCAAGTTCAGGGTTATGTGATTCTTCCGAAATGGTTGAAACAAGAGCTGGGCAGAAGACTTCAGACCATTTTTTGGCAAATACTGTAGTAATTGAACTTCTGCAGTTAATTTGCTTCAACTGAATTTGCACCTCTTCTGGGTTAATTTTCTGTGATTATTTTAGCAATTGGATGTTTTTAGTGACTGGTGGTTCATAAGAATAAATAATTTTTAAATGCGTATTTTAGAATAGTGGTAGAACATGCATTTGACCTTAGTGTTTGGAACCTGGGAGGCAGTTCAGGATCCTGACACAAGGAAGAAAGGAGAGCAGCAGAATACAGACCCTGGACCAGAGAAAAGCAGACTTTGACTTCCTCAGAGAATTGATGGGCAGGATCCCCTGGGAGAATAACATGAGGGGGAAAGGAGTCCAGGAGAGCTTGCTGTATTTTAAAGAATCCTTATTGAGGTTGCAGGAACAAACCATCCTGATGTGTAGAAAGAATAGTAAATATGGCAGGTGAAATCCTTGCTGATCTTAAACACAAAAAAGAAGCTCACAAGAAGTGGAAGATTGGACAAATGACCAGGCAGGAGTATAAAAATATTGCTCAGGAGTACAGGAGTGAAATCAAGAAGGCCAAATCACACTTGGAGTTCCAGCTAGCAAGAGATGTTAAGAGTAACAAGAAGGGTTTCTTCAGGTATGTTAGCAACAAGAAGAAAGTCAAGGAAGTGTGAGCCCCTTACTGAATCAGGGAGGCAATCTAGTGACAGAGGATGTGGAAAAAGCTAATGTACTCAATGCTTTTTTTGCCTCTGTCTTCACGAACAAGGTCAGCTCCCAGACTGCTGCACTGGGCAGCACAGTATGGGGAGGAGGTGACCAGCCCTCTGTGGAGAAAGAAGTGGTTCAGGATTATTTAGAAAAGCTGGATGAGCACAAGTCTATGGGGCCGGATGCGCTGCATCCGAGGGTGCTAAAGGAGTTGGCGGATGTGATCGCAGAGCCATTGGCCATTATCTTTGGAAACTCATGGCGATCAGGAGAGGTCCCGGATGACTGGAAAAAGGCTAATGTAGTGCCCATCTTTAAAAAAGGAAAGGAGGAGGATCCGGGGAACTACAGGCCAGTCAGCCTCACCTCAGTCCCTGGAAAAATCATGGAGCAGGTCCTCAAGGAATCAATTCTGAAGCACTTAGAGGAGAGGAAAGTAATCAGGAACAGTCAGCATGGATTCACCAAGGGGAAGTCATGCCTGACTAACCTAATTGCCTTCTATGAGGAGATAACTGGCTCTGTGGATGAGGGGAAAGCAGTGGATGTGTTATTCCTTGACTTTAGCAAAGCTTTTTGATACAGTGTCCCACAGTATTCTTACCGGCAAGTTAAAGAAGTATGGGCTGGATGAATGGACTATAAGGTGGATAGAAAGCTGGCTAGATCGTCGGGCTAAACGGGTAGTGATCAATGGCTCCATGTCTAGTTGGCAGCCGGTATCAAGCGGAGTGCCCCAAGGGTCGGTTCTGGGGCCAGTTTTGTTCAATATCTTCATTAACGATCTGGTGGATGGCGTGGACTGCACTCCCAGCAAGTTTGCAGATGACACTAAACGGGGAGGAGTGGTAGATACGCTGGAGGGTAGGGATAGGATACAGAGGGACCTAGACAAATTTGAGGATTGGGCCAAAAGAAACCTGATGAGGTTCAACAAGGACAAGTGCAGAGTCCTACACTTAGGACGGAAGAATCCCATGCACTGCTACAGACTAGGGACCGAATGGCTAGGCAGCAGTTCTGCAGAAAAGACCTAGGGGTTACAGTGGATGAGAAGCTGGATATGAGTCAACAGTGTGCCCTTGTTGCCAAAAAGGCTAACGGCATTTTGGGCTGTATAGGTAGGGGCATTGCTGGCAGATCAAGGGACATGATCATTCCCCTCTATTTGACATTGGTGAGGCCTCATCTGGAGTACTGTGTCCAGTTTTGGGCCCCACACTACAAGAAGGATATGGAAAAATTGGAAAGAGTCCAGCGGAGGGCAACAAAAATGATTAGGGGGATGAAGCACATGACTTACGAGGAGAGGCTGAGGGAACTGGGATTGTTTAGTCTGCAGAAGAGAAGAAGGGGGGGGGATTTGATAGCTGCTTTCAACTACCTGAAGGGGGGTTCCAAAGAGGATGGCTCTAGACTGTTCTCAGTGGTACCAGATGACAGAACAAGGAGTAATGGTCTCAAGTTGCAGTGGGGGAGGTTTAGGTTGGATATTAGGAAAAACGTTTTCACTAGGAGGGTGGTGGGGAAGCACTGGAATGGGTTACCTAGGGAGGTGGTGGAATCTCCTTCGAGGTTTTTAAGGTCAGGCTTGACAAAGCCCTGGCAGTGTTGATTTAGTTGGGGATTGGTCCTGCTTTGAGCAGGGGGTTGGACTAGATGACCTCCTGATGTCCCTTCCAACCCTGATATTCTATGATTTTAACAGAGATTATTGGGGGAAATATTGAACTGTAAAACTTGGTTTTGTTAACTACAGTAAATTAATGGGAAGCTAATCTTATGCTTTGTTTTGAAACGTATGTAATTATTTGTTATTTCAAACAGTATTTCAGATTTTTTTTTTAAATCCACATTTTAGTGTACATTTCAGTGTGTAACGGGAAGTTCGACTCACCACCTCCTGCTGGCCGTCCTGGGAATTAGCTCGCGGTTGCCAGTGCGCCCTCTTCAGGTTGTGTCTCGCCCATCGTCACTCCTGTCTCACGTCCGGGACCTTCATCTCTCCCCGGACGCATCGTCCTCTTCTGGATACAGCACTCTGGCTGTGCCCCACTTGGTTCTTTCCCCCTTTCCGCGGGACTGACCGTCCTCAGTCCATCCACTTGCCTCAGTGGCAAACTGCAGTCCAGGTTCTCGCAGCCTGTATCAGTGGCAAACTGCAGTCCATACACTGGCCACTCCCCTCCGTGGCAAGTGGGGGTAAAGGGGGATAAAGTGTGCCCACGCCAGCCCACTACTCTGGGTCCCCAACCAGGGACCCTATAGCCGGCAGCCACATGCTTCCCCTCCTCCAACTCCACCATCTCCTTCCCTGGGCCACTTCCCCGAAGCCCTAGCACCTCCACTGCATTTGTATCAGGGCCTCAGTCGGGCAGGTGTCAGCCTGGAGCTTCCTCATACTCTGCTGACCCTGCCCAGCAGTGCTCTTTCCACAGTGCTCCAGCCTTCTAAGCAGCCAATCCTCCTCCCTCAAACTCCAGTGAGTGACTGCCCCTGCTTTGCTCTGCTCAGCTCATCAGCCCCTTCTTATATGGGTCAGCCTGGCCCTGATTGGCTCCTCCAATAAACCTTCTCCTAAATGGCTAGCACTACAAGCCTTTTCCTTATTGGCTGCCTCCCGTGCAGCCTCTCCAGGGTTACTTTAACCCCAGTGAGGGGCAGCCACCCCATCACACAGAGTGATTTAGAGCTTCTACAACATAAAGCTCTTTTGATCAAAGCAGCGTGTGTGCAAGTTGGTGGCTTCATTTCATAGTATATAAATTGAACATTTTATTTGCTTATAATATGGGTTCCTATCCCATAAGCTGCATTTTTAGTTTGGGATTCGAACAAATTCTAAGAGCCAAATTTAGATGAGGTGTTAGCAAAGCCATGTTGTTCATCTTTGCAGAATATCTGCTCTCCCTGGATCTGAATTTGGCCCTAAATCTTGAACTGCTAAGTTTCACCTGATTTCATGTTGACCTCATATGTGTCTACATCCATCTAACTTTTCTTTGCCTTGTGTAGCTAAGCGGGGGTTCTATCTGTATCACCTCTGAATTATGGATGATTTTATGAAATTGCATCATGAAATTACTATGTCATAGAAAACTTATATCTGTGTGGATCCACCATGATTTAGCAGGGTTGTGTCATGTCTCTGCCATGACAAAGACAATGGACAGTCATCAGCAGTCAAAGATGGTCTATTCAAAATAAAACAATGGGCTTGCTGGAGGTGAGAGAACATACTTCCTCCTCTTGCCTGAAAGTGGGGAGGCCAGGGGAAGGAGATTGGAAATAATGGAAAGTTACCAGGAGCAGAACAAAAGAAACAGGTGACTCCAGCAGTAGTCTATAAAGGAACTCTCAGAGGGCAGAGAGCTATTTTACACTAGCTTAAGATGAGGGAGGCTCTTCAGGGGCAGGGTAGGTAAGGAGGGAAGACCCTGCTTAAGGGCCTGGTCTACACTGGGGTGGGGGTGTCAATGTAAGATATGCAACTTCAGCTACGGGAATAGCGTAGCTGAAGTTGACGTATCTTAGGCCTTGGCTACACTTGCAGCTGTACAGAGCTGTGAGGTAAACCTGTCTTCGTACAGCTGAGTAGGGAAAAGCACTGCAGTCTGTCCACACTGACAGCTGCCAGCGCAGTGGCGTGGCCACATTTGTGGCAATTGCAGCGCAATTGGGAGCGGTGCATTATGGGCAGCTATCCCACAGAGCACCTCTTCCTATTCTGGTGCCGTGGGTTGTGGGAAGGGGGCGTGGGTGTGGGGGATTCTAGGTCCTGTCCCAAAGCCCCGTGATGCATCGCTTCGCATCCCAGCAATCCCTTTGTTTCCATCCACCTTTGGCGCCATCTTTCAACGGTTTCTGTGCAGCGCGATCTGTCTGCGGGAAATGGCGTCTGAACTGCTGAGGCGTATGCTGATGAGTCTCGCAAGCATGTCACATTTGGCTGTCGAACTATTCCTTAAGATCCAAAGTGACAGTAAGAGTGAGGAGTCCGACGATGCTATCGAGCTGCGTAACGCGTACGACACGAAATTGCTTGTGGTATTCATGGACATGCTCAGTACCGTGGAACGCCGCTTTTGGGCTCAGGAAACAAGCACCAAGTGGTGGGATCACATCGTCATGGAAGTCTGGGATGATGAGCAGTGGCTGCAGAACTTTCGGATGAGAAAAGCCACTTTCATGGGACTGTGTGAGGAGCTCACCCTGCGGCGCAAGCACACAAGATTGAGAGCTGCCGTGCCAGTGGAGAAGCGGGTGACTATTGCAATCTGGAAGCTGGCAACTCCAGACAGCTACCGGTCGGTCGCAAACCAGTGTGGAGTGGGAAAGTCGACCGTTGGAATCGTGTTGATGCAAGTTTGCAGGGCCATTAATTGCATCCTACTCAGAAGAACCGTGACTCTGGGTAACGTGCAGGACATAGTGGATGGCTTTGCACAAATGGGGTTCCCTAACTGTGGAGGGGCAATAGATGGGATGCACATTCCTATTCTGGCACTACTCCACCTAGCATCCAAGTACATTAATCGGAAGGGGTATTTCTCTATGGTTCTCCAGGTGCTTGTGGATCACCGTGGGCTTTTCACTGACATTAACACAGGCTGGCCCGGAAAGGTGCATGACGCACGCATCTTTCGGAACACTTGGCTGTTCAGGAAGCTGCAGGCTGGGACTTTTTTCCCAGAGCGTAAGATCACAGTAGGGGAAGTTGAAATGCCCATTGTGATCCTTGGAGATACCGCTTACCCCTTAATGCTGTGGCTCATGAAACCCTACACAGGGAGCCTTGACAGCAGCAAGGAACGGTTCAACTACAGGCTGAGCCGGTGCCGAATGACTGTGGAGTGTGTGTCTTTGGCCGTTTAAAGGGCCGCTGGCGATCTCTGTATGGGAAGCTGGACTTGGCCGAACACAGCATCCCCGCGGTTATATCCGCGTGCTGTACCCTCCATAACATTTGTGAAGGAAGGGTGAAAGCTTCACTCAGGCATGGACCTCTGAGGTTCAACACCTGGAGGCTGAATTTGCATAGGCAGAGAGCAGGGCTATTACAGGGGCCCAGCTTAGGGATGCCTTGAGGGAGCAATTTGAGGCTGAAAACCAGCTGTGATATCTGGTGCCCTGCATGGGAGTGCAGTGCAGTAGTTCCAATCTTTAGGAATCAGTGTTTGCTAAGCAGACTTGCAGTGCCTGTTTATTTCCTGGGCTAAGGAGTCTTTTACTTTATGCAATAATAAAGAATGTTTTCAAAGCCAAAAAATCCATTTATTGAAAAGAAAATTTATTTATTGAAAAGAAACGCAACTGCTTGGGAATCAGAAAGGGCAAGGGGGTGGAGTGGGGAACGGTACAATCACAGATTCGCGTATGTCCTGTCTGGTGTGCTGTGCAGTGAGTGCTGCACTTCAGGATAGCTATACTGCATGGTGATGGGGGTTGAGTGCAGAGGGTAAGGGTCGTGGTTTTCAGGGCTGGGTGGTGAAGATACTGGTGTTGGAGGCAGCTGGTGGCGTGAGGAACCCGGAAGACGGGAAAAGTGGGTTGGAGGTAACAGTGGGGCACAAGGGAAAGAGTTTTGGGACAAGGGCTGTAGCGGTGGGGAGTATTTGCGTTTGCGGTACTGCTCCTTCTGCATGGCTACGAGCTCCTGGATAGCGTCTGCTTGGCGCTCCAGGATGCTTATGAGCCGATCCGTGCTTTGCCGCCAGTGCGCTGCATTTTCCTGGCGGATCCTGCTTTCTCTCTCCCTCCAGTTCTGTGCTTTTTCATTCTCTTTAATAGATTGCTGCATCACTTCTTGCAGCATGTCGTCTTTGGTTTTTCACGGTCTCTTCCTGAGTCTTTGCAGTCTCTGAGCAGGCGATAAGAGGGATGGCTGAGGTCTCAAGGTTGTTGCAGCTATATAGGCAAAATGCAACATTTAACAGAGGCAGCATTGTTTATAGCAGACAGAGTAATAATTTCCCCCGCACTTAAGGAGGGCACACACAGGGTCTACACAATAGCATAATTTTCCCGTCCCAAACAGAGCGCACACAACCCACGGGAGCCTCAAAATGGTGAGTAAGGGGACTGATTGTTTCAGGGCTGGGCTGTACTGTCCTCTGGGTTTCTGTGCCTTGGGGAGAGCCAACAGCTGCAGGGGGCACCTACACTGAACGCTGTCCCAACATTTTCCACACGAGTTTGTCCTGGACAATATCTCGCTGCTGAGGGTGACCTGGGAAGCAAGGGAGGGTCTTCTTCTGCAATGCGGCTTCCGCCCTGGCCCATATGCAGCTTGCCTGTGTCCAGCAATGATCCCCCCACCCCTCGCGGCACAGTGGCGCGGACACGTTAGCCTGGCTGGGACAAGGACCATGGTGGCTCTCCGGATAAACCTGCGCAAGTGCATTGCACACGTTCTGGATGAGACATTCGAGGAGATTACCGAGGCCAATTACAGTGATGTGATAAACCACATCAGTGCGCTATTCCGTATCTAGGCATGCCTGCCTAACCCTCCTCTCCCAAAGAGCCCGCACCGAAAAAATTCCTTACCGAAAAAAAAAAACGCTTACCAGGAACCTGCTCTTCTGTTAGTCCTCCACCAAGTACCGGCCACTGTGACTGGCTACCTTCCTCCTGGCTCGAGAAGAGCTCCTGGCTGCATGCCTCCAGGGATTCCGGGGTGTCTCCATCCGCCCCACCACCCTCACTCCCGTTTTCCTCCTCCTCCCACCCTGGCTCTGAAGTGTCCATGGTGGTGCTTGAAGTGGAGGTGGGGTTAACCCCAAGTATCGCATCCAGCTCTTTGTAGAATCGGCAGGTCGCGGGGAGAGCACCCGAGCGGCCGTTTGCGTTGCGGGCTTTGCGGTAGGCACTCCGCAGCTCCTTCACTTTAATCCTGCACTGCAGGACGTCCCGGTCATGGCCCCTTTCCATCATGTCCTTTGATACCTTCCCGAAGGTATTGTAATTCCTACGGCTGGAGCGCAGCTGGGACTGTACAGCTTCCTCCCCCCAAACACTGATGAGGTCCAGCAACTCGCCATTGCTCCATGTTGGGGCTCGCTTGGCGCGTGGAAGCATGGTCACCTGGAAAGATTCGCTGATAGCACTCCACGCCACACCGGGCTTAGCAAACAGGAAGGGGATTTTTAAAATTCCTTGGGAATTTTAAGGGAGGGTCACATGGTTGGTTACCTGAGGCCAGGGCAGTAGAGGTTGAACTGATGACCAGAGTGGCTAGAACAGGCATTGTGGGATACTGCCGAATACTTCTGGAGGCCATTCACAGTGCATTGGGCCGCCACACTGGCGCCGCAGCGCTGCAGTGGCGGCGCAATACACGCTATTCCTCTCGGGGACGTGGAGTACATGCAATGTTGCAGCCACGGAGATACAGCGCTGCAAATGCCTTGCCAGTGTGGACGGGGAGTGAGTTACAGCGCTGGGGGTGGCTTTACAGCGCTGTAACTGCAAGTGTAGCCAAGGCCTTATTTCGACTTACCTCCTGTCCTCGCGACGCGGGATCGACGGCCGCAGCTCCCCCGTCGACTCCGCTACCGCCGCTCACCCTGGTGGAGTTCCGGAGTCGACTGGAGCACATTCGGGGATCGATATATCACGTCTAGACGAGATGCGATATATCGATCCCCGATAGATAGATCGCTACCCGCCGATCCAGTGGGTAGTCTGGACGTACCCTAAGTGACTGGCTGAACACAGATCATCCCCCAAAGGAAAGGCGGGCTAGTGAAGGACATTGCATTTAGGATGTGTTGTTGTTCTGTATGATCTGTACTCTCCTGTGCTTTACATTTTAAATATAAAAGAGCACAAAGACATTAACTTATACAAAGTGTGTGTATTGACTGCAAATTATTATAAACCAGAAGCTTCACATCTCCTGGTGGAGTTCAGGAAGAGGTGTGTGTTCAAATACTAGGGAGTCTGAAGGGTCAGTGCTGCCATCCAGAGGGGCTAGGCGGCTCAACAGTGGGTTCAAACACGCGGCGGGGCGGTGCTAGATAGAAGGTCTGCACTCTGCAGGTGTTCCTAGGAACCCTGAGATTGAGAGCAGTGGCTGGACTCAGTTCAGGCTCCAGGAACTAGAAAATTCAGGAGATCCAGGGCACACAGGCTTGGATTCCACTCATGAGTGGCCAGGAAGGGATGCTCTCTAGGACCTGTGATGCCTGAGGGTTCTCTATAGTGCCATAGTAACATTTAAATTGCATATCTGAATTATGCAAAAGGATCTATAATCCCAGGTTCACATGAAAGGCTCAAGACTCTTTGTGAACCATTTGACTAATCTGGTCTAAGTGTTGAGTCTTTAGAACAACCAGAAATAGTTTTTCATGAACTCTCAAACCAACTAAGCTTCACATAGTTTGGATTTCATTGTGAATATTTCACTCAGCTTTGCTTCCAGTAACGATGCAGTGTTGGCAGGGCTGGCTCCAGGCACCAGCTTAACAAGCAGGTGCTTGGGGCAGCCAAGGGAGAGGGGCGGCACCTGCGGCAATTCGGGGGCGGCAGGTC
>NW_020664909.1:9233442-9238466 GCF_002925995.2 Terrapene triunguis
TGTTAAACTTTAAAGAAACACTGTCAAGCTTGTTGTATTGAAAATTTACCTGGTTTACTTTTGTTACATATGTTTGTAGAGTAGACTCATGTAAAGAGTCTTTAAACATTGTAGTATTTTTTTCTAAACAGAATTAAAATATTGAATACCAACACTCCTACCACAACAAATCAGCATGAGATTAAGAGAAAAACTCAGTGTTTTTCCCTTCAATCACTGAAGAAGTTGTTATAACAACAAAAAATGAGAATTTATAACATAGTTAGGGAAAATGCCTTGGCAGTGTCCTTTTAATCATGTTAATAATTTATGTGACACATGCAGGATCGTAGAAAAAACGTATTAGTTCTCCTAGTCCGTCCCTCTTTTAGTGCAGGATTGCTCTTTATAGTGTTGTTGCTGTTGCTTTTCCAATCTTGTTTTAAATATCCTAAATGGTGGGGGTTCCATTATTTTTCTTGGGAAGCTACTCCAGTCTATTTCAGCATCAGACAGTTTTTCCCCCAAAAAACTCATTAATTTTTCTCCCCATAGTTTCATCCTATTACCTGTACTCCTAGTTTATTTAATATGCCCTTTCTACTATTCTCAATCATTCTTCCCTTCCCTTGGTGTTGATACCCTTCAAATACTTAAGGATGAATCTGTGCTCACTTAGTTGTCATTTAGTCCTAGACTCCCTAGTTCTCTGCTCTAATTAGTAGACTGCCTCTCCAGTAAAACAGACCATGGTACATAGTATGGCTGCACAAACTTCTGTTTTTCAATTGTGATTATAGGATATTTTTGAGAGTATTCTATTCTTTCCTCGCCAATGGATATTTACCAGCTGTATATTTTTTCTTTGTCTGTACGTATTCATATATACATGACAGCTCTTCATGTTTAGTGTGCAATGACGTGGAACTCGATTCATCAATATGGAAGTCTAGAGGATGGTCACATAAAACTAAGCTTTTTGTTACGGTAAGATGTATCCTGTGTGACTGCCAGTATGGCAGTATAGATGAGCAGTAGCTTAGAGCAGGAGAGATTGCGTCAACTACAAAATTATACTCTCAGCTTTGTACTTGTATGACTGCTATTTTCTCATTAGAACCATCATTAATTGGCTGTTTTTTCAGCATAATTAGGGCTAATGATTGTTCCCCTGGCACCTATCCTAATGAAGCTGTTTAGAGGATTCAAGGAAAAAATGGTATAATCAGTCAGGAACGCCTAAGAGTAGTCCAGCTGCAGGGTTGATTTGTCTTTGTTACTGTCATTGTCATGTTCCACCCTCATTCCTTCTGTCCATTGTTCCTTAGATGTCTCACACTCTGCGGTGTTTCCTGCCCCCCTTTCCCATTCCTTTCCTTTCTACCTGCTTTTGGCACTCTTCTGCAGCATCCTTTAGCTTAATGTCTTGTTGGTCAAAATTTTTCTGCATCTCAGCATCTTCACTTGTGAAATACCAAGCATGCTCCTAGTTCTTCGGATGATTCAAAGTTAGTACAATAATCCATCTCTAATTTATTAAACTAAAGATGACGTGCTGCAAGTTGAAGGTGAGAGAACTGGCCTTCTTGCCTTTTATCTTGGCTAGAACTGTGCAAAAAGGCAAGTCACATCTGTGATGGGTAACCCCCCGACTCCGGCCTGTTCCACCAGCCTGGGCTCCCTCACCCTGTCCTGCTGAGCCAGGCCCTCAAGCCTCCTCCAGCACACACACAGGTAGGGACAAACCCAGCTGCAGAAAGACACAGACACTGAGATCAGGTCTGCGTGGGAAAGCTCAGCTAAGGAACTGCCCAACACTCAAGTGCACGCCCTCTCCTGAGTGTAAACCCAAAATTATACTGGCTTGTGCTGCACAGAGAACTGTACAGTGTAAGCTCATGAAATTTGCTCCCTCCCTCAATGCCCCTCCCCCGTTATGAATTCCACAAACTGGTTTTACAGAAAACAAAAATAAGTTTATAAACTACAAAAGGTAGATTTTAAGTGAATATAAGGGATAGCAAACAGATCAAAGCAGATTATCCAGCAAATGAAACAAACACGCAAGCTAAGCTTAATATACTAAAGAAACTGGTTATAACTAGCAAATTCTCACCCTAAATGTTGTTTTAGGCAGATTGCAGAGTTTCTTGAAGGCAAGCTGCTCTTGCTTGCAGCTTAAAACTCCAGGTATTTCTTTCACAGGCCAGACACCTTTTCTAGTCCTTCTCCCCCTCCCCCTTTGTCTTTGTTTCTGCTTAGATGTTTCCAGCAGCCATCCTGGGCATGAATTCAGAGAAGAATGAACCCTGATTAACTCACTTCCCTGCCTTGCATATGGTGGGAATTCTTGTCTTTCAGTGTGATTCCCACCCCCTCCCCCCCCAGTGGAAAAATACTGCTATTCTATGATGGAGTCCAGTACCAGGTGACATGATCACATGACCCTGCAGTCAAAGCAGCCATGTGTCAAAGGCCATTTGTAGCATCCCAGGAAGGTGGGAGATTAACATCTTCAAAGACTTATTGTTCTCCCAAATGGTTCATTGACTTGTCCCCAGCTAACCAGCCAGACTGATTGCATTTTGTCTGGTGGGCAATCCCCAGGTGCAAACACTTTTGTAGTACAGATGTGTAGTCAATATTCCTAACTTTAGATACAAAAATGATACGTGCATACAAATAGGATAATCATATTCAGTAAATCATAACCTTTCCAATGATACCTTTCTCTGCTTTTCCCTTTACTCCCTCCACAAATACTTGTGATTAAACATTCCTCCCTGCCCCATTGGGAGTATGCCCCATTGGAAGGGGGGAGAAAGTTGCACGCTATCTTTGGGCTTTAGAGCGAGGAGGGGAGGCCTGATTCAATGTTTTTCGGGGCCTCTATATTTGTTTAAGCCAACCCAGGTCCCTTAGTGGAAGACATGTCCAATAATCAACTTCTCTTTGCCAAAAGACTGACAAGAAAGTTATTCAGATGCAAACAGTAATGTTTTGTATTGACATAGTTAATCTATGGTGATATTTTGCCATTTTCATCAGCTTACATGCATGTTGATCTCTCTCAAAAATGGTGAATTTGAGCTAAGATAAATTTGTCTATGATAAAACTGGCTGACTCCATGACCAAAAGTCATAACTATGTTGTATTGACTGGCCCAGTTTCTAGTTTGCATTGCAAAATCTATCATCATCATTTTCCACTCTGTTGACAATCTCAGGAGAGAGGCAGAGGACGCTGAGACTGAGGGTATGTCTACGCTGCAATAACTCCCCCATTGCTGGTCTGTGTCAGCTGAGTCTGGCTCACGGGTCTTGGGCTGCAGGGATATCAAATTACAGTGCAGACATTCAGGCTGGAGCCTGGGCCCTGGTACCCCCTGACCTATCGCAGGGTCCCAGAGCTTGGACCGAACATCTATATAACTGCAGTTATATAGCCCCGCAGCTTGAGCCAGCTGATCTGGTCCAGCAACAGGCATGTTGTTGCAGTGTGGACAAACCCTGAATGACCCACTCATTTCTTAGCGTGGTTGTTCTACTTCAGGTTAATGTCACTTTGCTGGGGTAGTGTTGGGAATCTCATCTATAAGTAAACAGAGGTTTACTTTTCACCCTTCAAGGCTGCCAATCTGTAGTCTTATATGCTTGCTGCTGAAGACCTTTTCTGATTTTACCATCTTACTTGGAGTTATAGATTCCTAAGAATAGGGTTTTATGATGATAATGCTGACACAATCTGACCAGTCGCCGTAAAAATACTGTGCTATTTAAAAAGACAATTTAATAAGCTTCAACTGAGTTCTCAATATGAGGAAAGTGCTGTATACCATGCTGAGACTTCACAGCCTGTGTGCATGTATTATTGATCATTCTACCTGTCACAAGCCGATTCTTATAGAAAGGACAAAAGGTGATTGAATGGAAAGGAATTTTTAAATGGTTGTCTGCCTGTGAAGAGAATGGTATTGCAGAGCCTTTCTACCGTATGTCTAATTAAAGTTTGGATGGTAATGTATTCCAAGATAACGTGCTCTCTTCTATTTTTAATATAGCAATTTGAAATGTGGATATAAATTAAAAAACATAGGAGCCAAAAAGCACCAGAGAATGATACAGTACTACTTCTACCTCCTAGATGATGTTTGAGGGGGGGAAAAAAAAAAGCTTCCTGAAATAAGTTTGATTGAGTGAGAGAGTAAGTTTACCCTGCTTTCTGTATTCGATGGAAAGATTTATGATACTATGCTGAAGGCTCTCTCAGGAAGTCTAGGTTCCCACAGAACACAGGAAATGATGTATTTTTTTCTGTAACACTAAAGAACACATTTTGTATTAAAGGCGCTATCTGTGAGTCAGTGCTGTTTTGAGGCAGTACAGCTGCAGAATTAACTCAGATAGGTTTCAGTAATTTTGTTCTGCATTTAAAAAATTAAATCAAGGATAGACTTAAGAGTTTCAGCAATTATATTCTTTTAAATTAAAGCTTCAAATTGGTCAGTTGAATGGTTAGCTGAGATTTTTTCTGACTTTCAGCATAGAAGGCTTTAAAGACAACCTTGGCCTGCTTGCTGCTATACAAGTGGCATACATTTTATGCTCTGTGGATAGCCAGATAGGGAGCTCAATATTCACGTTGGGAAATGCTTTGCCTTTTTACTCAATCCATTAATCTTTCAGGCTTTACTCCATGGTTTTGTCATGGAGTTACAGTAGATGGCTATTGAGTGTGCCTAAGGCCTGGGTATATTCCAGCACTTCAAATCATTTTGAGACTTTGAGTTAAGATTTATTACTTCGTTTGCTTTCATAATAAAAACCTCTCATGCATATCATGTATGTTACTAAATGTGAACATATCTTGTTATAAAACTTCCAGGAGACAGTGGCTGTGGCTGAGCCATAGAAGTAATTTGTCTTTTTCCTTTGGGGCAACATTGCTGGCACTAATATGCCAGGCTTCACTGGGTTAAACTGGTAGTTTTTAATGTAATGATTACACTGCTCTACAGCCAAAATGCTTCTGAAATAAATGTAGT
>NW_020664909.1:9243466-9268446 GCF_002925995.2 Terrapene triunguis
TATCTCTGAAGCAGACGACTTCTCAAAAATTGTAGACCAGTGTTATATAAACAAATAATTGCCTGGAACTTCTACTAAATTTCATTTTACTTATGTGTTAATGGAGTTATAAACTGATCCTATACAGTAGAACAGGATCAGTAATACACTGCAAAGTAGTGGGCACCATGAGCACTCATTAAAGTCAATGAGATGGGGGACTCCATAGTACCTCACAGGGGAAGCTTTGCTACTGGCAAGCTCGGCCCTTATATTGTAAGGGATGTGTATTGATATGCTGCTCCTAAGTAAACGAGGGTTCATTGACATTAAGTTGAAGGATCAGAATTGGCGCCCATCAGCAAAGAAGTGAAAACAGCAATATGGCAAATGACAAAAAGAATTTAGAACTAGTAATGTGCAAACTCATTTCCCCCAGTCTGAATCACCTTAACTTTGTGGGTTTAACTCAGACTCAAGCACTCTCAGGTTGTCAGTTTGCTTAATAAAAACCCTAGTAAAAAGAAACAAAGGCCGTGGTTCAGGAAAGCACTTAAGCACATGCTGAAGTCCCATAGACTTCAAAGTGATTTAGGCGGATTTAGACGGATGCTTAAAGTTTAGCATGTTTTTAAGCACATTTCCTGAATCAGAGCAGTAGAGAGCAGAATCCTCTGCAACAGTATAAAAATCAGAGAAAAACAAATACTGTGAGTAAATTGGTAAAAGGAGTGGAGGAGGGGAAGGGAGGAAGAAAAACTAGATACAATTTCTACTATAAAAAGTATGCAAGCCAAACTTCTTCAGATTCATCCAGCCCCAGTGCGTGGTATAACTTTGTACCCTTTGTCTGGAAAAAAAAATTGAAAAAATCATTTGGGGCTGGGTGGAGGTTAAAAAGTTAAACTACAATATTTTGGCAAATCTAAATAGAAATGGGCAAGAATAGTTAACACCCTGATTTCCACTGGGTTCACCCATCTCATTTTAGAACCACACTGTTTTGGGTCCTCCATTCCCCTCCTCCAATGCTGATTGAAAACTTTGATTTGTTTATTACTGAATGCTCCTCTGACAGGGTGGCAATGGCTTGTTTAACAGTGTAACCGGTCACACACCATACTGGTGGCAAAAGATTGGCTGCTGCAGCTGCCTTACTGACTAAGTTCATGAGGTTCCCCTTGATCATATTTCATTTTTCTGACAGTGATCTTTGCTTTTACAAGCTTCATGATGGGCTTATACTTTTTATAAGATGCCTTTCAAAAAGTCTTTGATTCCCCTGAAGTCCCTTAAAATGAACTTCAGATGATTTCTGCTGAATGCGAATTACCCTGAAGGCTACTTTGTTATATTTTTTTATGCTCTACTTTTCATTTTGAAAGATTTATTTTTAATCCCATCCACATTGTAACACTATTCAGATGCAGTGCCTGATTTTACTCCAGTGTATTCCTGGTCTTTGGTTGCATATTGGTAGCCCATGTGTATCATTTTTCTTGAATGAAGGCAGCAGTGAGCATGTGGGTGCACTGTAGGTGGTTATAGGCCTAAGAAGCTCCATTCTTCCAGGTGGGGAAATCAGCTTGTCAGACTGAGTAATGGAAACATGATTAGTTTACTAAGTTTCATTAAATGAAAACTTTAGCTGCACTGGGTTTCCCTTGCTCACTGTGTTTGTTATAATGAAACAATTCAGTTTTTCGTGTACTGAGTGGAATACCATGTGTAAACACAGCAGGAGGACATTCCAGTATTTCTGTCGACTTCCTTTACCATAGAAAAGTCATCCTGTGGTCTTGTGGACTTCATATGTAGTGCCCTGTGCTTTTGGTCCGGTTTTCCATTGTCTCTTTCTCTTCCAAATGGATATGTGCAGAAAACAGATTCTGTGTAAACTGTGCAAGACCATCATGTGACAGAGTACCTCAGGCAGTGTACCTAAAACGTTTGTGTTTAGGAAAACTTTGTTTTGAACAAAGAATTCCTAATGACTTTCAACTGCACCAGTGACCTTTTAGATTCTTTTTACCTTAATGTCCTCATATTCAAAACAGAATGTAGATGAAGGTTTAAAAAGGACATCTTCCTTATTTAATACCAGTTTCTTCTACCCTTACACATGCTGAGCAGCTCATTAGTCCACAATACCTATTCGCTTCAGGGAGTAGGTTTGTGTTTTACTGAACGGGAGAAAGGATACTAGAATGTTACCCTGATTCATTTTTGACTGTCATTGGGAACCAGGCACCGAACTGCCATTTGTGCTTTGGAAAATCTCCCCAAAAAGGTTTTCAGAAAGGGACAGGAGGGTTTCCTTTTTTATTGTTTTACTTAACAGGATGGCTGCCTGCTAAAGGTGGCCTTTCCTGACTTTAACATAGGCTGTTATCGTAGATTGTGCAGTCCTGGTTAATACAATATCTGCACTCAGCTTGTCTTCCAAAGAAGAGAGGGAAAAGGTCAATGAGGTGCAATTGTTGTACTATACTATTTACAGATAAAGCATTGGATAAGACCTAATTTATAAATGTAACATCTCGAGCGATACATGATTAATTTTATACTTTCTTTTTAAACAGCTGTCTATAGATAATTGGTTAAGGGCTTAAAGGTTTGTTTAATAAATGTCCAGGGTAAATGGAGCTGAAAATTCAGAGAAATGGCTCAATTTACTCAGTATTCAGTGAAGTAAGCTGGTCTGTCAGCCAGTTGTACATGTAGGATTTTGGTTAATTGATCACAAGTGACATCCCACTGATTCTTAAATGAGTCCATTCATCTTTCAATAGTGTTCTATTAAAATGCATATTTGGTACAATGCTGAAGTGTAGGTAAAGCAAATGTGTGTTATGCCCTCTAGTTACTGAAGGCTGCTCTCATTAATTGTTAGTTTAAACTATGGTTAGAACCTTTTAAAACTAAATAAGGAGCCAAAGTGTCAATGACGAGTAATAAAGAGCATGTGGAGTATCTGAGTCCTCAGCATAATTGCACACAGGACTTCAAAATAAATGCTTTTGAATCCATTTTGCAATGTCTTAAAAGGACTGAGTTTATTTTCTTTAATATAATACAAAATGCCTAATCCCTGATAAATCAATAAAATTACTATTCCCTGACAGTAACACTGATTTGAAAATATGAATTGTCGCTAGATTATTCCAATTCTCATTTCTATATTGAGAAAGCAAAGATCAATAACCCATGTGTTCCTTAAATCCTAAAAGAAATCTTTTTCTGTATTGGGATATATTACATGGAGTTAATAAAGGACTAATAAGACTTGAAAATCAAAATCTGGATGTCTGTGCCAGGATCTAAATCTAAAATCTAAAGAACAACCGAATCATACAAATGTTTGATGTGGTATAAAGAATATAGATCCCTGGTTTGCAGTCCTGGAAAATGCACTGGGATTTCTTCAGTGATGCTTCATATTTCACAAGGATTCCTGAACATGATTTTTCTGAGACACTAAAGATTGGTAGGTCAAATAGGAAGCTGGAGGCCTTTTTACATTGACTAAGAGTGAGTGTTGGGATAGACAGTCTGTCTGCGTCTTAGTGATAGCGTAGGGAGAGCTTTTCAGATTTAACATGAGATCAATAGGAAGGCTACTGGGGGCTGGTGAGGAAAACCAGGGGGAAAATTGTCATCTTGTTTCTGCTGCCTGTCGTACAGCTAATACAAATCAAAGCACTTCAGCAGTGACAAGTGATGTTTCTATTCCCATCGATCAGGGCTGAGTGAACTATCCTGGAGGGGATGATTGTTTTTCAGAGAGTCGAGTGTGCTATAATCGGGTTTCAAATGTATTACGAGATCCATCGATACAGCTGTGAGAGGGGGCCTTAGCTTACGTAGACAGCTATCTACCCATGACATAGTTGTATACATGTGGACAAGGCAGTAAACTCAGGATATGTTAAGTGTTACATTCTTACCTTCTAAGCACAGAATTTATGCAGGAGTGTGAATACAGTGTATTTCCAGTAGATGAGGTTCAGCCGTTGGGTTCCTCCAGTGTGATCTGGATTATGGGCTTCCAGGGACAGAAAGCCCACCTGGAGGGGGAGAGCCCAGGAATAAAAACTGCTCACAACCTCTGCCAGGAAGCCTGGGGATGGCCATGCTACTCACAAAGTGGGTGGGACCAACCTGGCAGGAGGCGGGACCAGGCCAAAAAACAAATGTGATAACGCAAGTTGAAGGTGAAGGGTGAGATTCTTAGCTGCTGTAAACTGGTGTAGCTCCATTGAATTCAGTGATGCCTGCTGATTTATGCCAGCTGAAAGTCTCATCCAACCACTTGGGCATCTCTTTTTATTGAAGTTGTGCATCCTATAATGATGTGTATTTTATGTTTTGCCAAATGTTCCTAGAGCAGTGGGTGGAGATTTTAATTTAAATAGTTAAGTAAATATGCTCAGGAACTTCTTTCAGTGTGGTTCCTGTGCAGACCCAGCATACAATTTACATCTGGTCTGATGGGGTAGAAAACTAATTCCCCCCATGTTCAGCACAGCTGATCACATTGGGTACAGATTTTGCAGCTTGAGACCTCTGCACCCACTGGGGCAAATCAAGCCCATTATATCTACTGTGAAAATATATCTATGGGTTAGGAATGAATTTATAACCAACAGGACAAAAAGCACAGCAAAGATGAGGCACACCTCGTTTTCATGTTATATTAATGTATTTCCTATTGAGGTTATTAATTTCAATTTTACTGTTTAGTTTTCAACTGTGTGAGGGGGAACGATACAGAATGCTTTAATGGACTGGTAAGGAGGGAGGCATGTATAGTAAGTGAAAAAATGTTTGTTGTTTTACTGCCAGTGGCAGCCCAGAAGAACGAAGCCCTTATTTATTCATCTAACACAAAGAGTTGAGGCAGTATTATATAGGCAGTGGTAATGCAAGTTTACCTATCTTGCCCCACCAGTGTGCTTACCTGAGCTAGACACACCATATTCAGGGCAGGTATAGTCAATTATTTTTTTGGTCAAGGTCCAAATGTCTTGGTCCAAATATAGTCAAGGCTCAGACTCCAAAGAAAATAATAAAAAACCCTCAAATAATACCTAACCTATGTTGGGGTCCATTCAAAAGCATCTGGCGGTTTGGATTTGGTCCGGGGGCCGTCTATTGACTACCCCTGGTTTAGAGAGTAGTTCATTCTCCATGATTGTTCAGGCTTTAACCACACCACTGAGATTGCCAACAAAAGTGTAAATTTTGATAGGTTGTATAGTTGATAGGTTGTGTAATGTGGACACTTGTCTACTAGAAACTCATAAAAGTCACTGAATAGTCATAACATGTTCCTACCTTCTGAGGGTAGAATCAAATAGCTAATCTAAAAGTGGAAAGCTCTGAGGTTCATCCTTGATTTCTTGAGTTATCCAATGCCCCTAAGTTTGTTGTAAATCATAATTTAAAAAAAATAAGTATTCTGTAACCAGTACAGGTATAGGTGCCTATGTACCATGGTGATGTGCATATTAGTAACTGCAACATTAGATAGATACAGGGGGACTGATTCTCCACTGCACTGTACCTTGTTGTTGACACCTGTAGAAAATAAGTACATTTGGATTTGGTAGCATTTTACATTCATTTTCAACTGCTATAAATAACTACATAAGGTACAGGGCAATGGAAATATCAAGCCCCAGATGCTAGTAGTGTTCAGCACAGAAATGACCCCATTGATACGATTTTGGAAGCTGAAAGTAAAGTAAATTGACAGTCTAATACTACGCAATTTTTACTGTAACAGAAGTTAAGTGTGTGACACTGTATTTTCTTTTTCACTCTTCTACAATGGAAATAGATTAGAGGCTGCTGAATATTGAGGCGTGTAATGACATCTGTCACCATACATTTATTTATGAACAATCAGTCTGTGCCAAAAATATGCAAAACTCTGTCAAATTATACTTCTTTTAAGTTGCATTGTCTGTAATATGAATAGTCACTAGTTTTTGAGGGCTGTAGTGTAAAATATTGCCTTTGGGACACAGACACCAAGACAAATTATTTCACAGTTGCAATTTTTCTGTCCAAGGTCAATAAGTTACAGTTCTTGTCCAAACAGACAATCATTCTTTTATTTATTACACTTAGTTTTTTCTATTGGTTTTATACAAGTGGTAGATAGCCTCAAAGGGGTGTGTACAAAATGGAATGTGTATGCATTGCAGTGGTGGACCTTTTGCTTTCTTAATATTCTGTGAGCCAAATTTTGGTAAGATCTTTAAATATTTAAAGTTAGGTTTTTGGCTGTGTAGTGGCACATCCAAAACCTCAGTTTTTCCTACAGAAAATATCACTTAGTAAGAGAGGAAGGCAATAAATGGGTTAGTTAGAGGAGGAGAATGGGAATGGGAACATCTGGCTTCCTCACTCCATTTTTGACTTTACTGCCTGTCCTTGGGCAAATTACTCAACTACGCCATGCCTCAGTTACCCCAGGTATGTCATGGGGATAATACTCAGCTTTATAAATTCTTTGAGATCCTTAGATGAAAGATACCATATAAATGCATAGTAGTAATACAGTGGATGCCAGTTATTAGCAATCTTGATTAAAAAAAAACTTTTGGTTATTAGCATCATTTCCCTGGAACCGATTCTGTCCCATTGACTTTAATGTTAATAGAATTCGGATATTAGCAAGCAACTGTCATGCTGCTTTTTGACAGCTTTATTAGAAGAGAGGTTCCATCTGTAATGAAATTGAGTGCTACTTTGCTTTGTGTGACTCACCTGGAATATTGATTAGTAAGTATAATATATGGATTTTTGGGGTATTTGCTTTATTTGGTGTGAGGACAGTTGTTTAGTACTTTTTTTGTTTTACACACCTGGGTCATGCAAACAGCTGGTATGGAGGTAGGATAGAATCTGAATGTGAACAGAATTTATGGCTTTATTTGATCAAATGTTGTTTTTTAACAATGTACCAAACAAAAATGTAATAAATAATTGCATGTTAATGCCATGTTTCCATAACTACAGTATATAGTTGTTCCATACCAATGCATATATACATTCGCTTGAAAACAAGGCCTTCCAGTATTTGGCAACTTTCAGATAATGGCAACATTGTGCTGGGATCCAAGAAATTGCTAATAACTGGCATCCGCTGTGTTTCGTAAGAGCATATTTGGACTCTTCTATATGTTCATTTTTATTTATGTGTGGCTTTTAAAGCCAAAGCTATGTTATGGAATATGGAAATACATCACCAGGGACTAATATCACAGGCATCCTGCCAGTGGAGGACAGAGACAGTCAGAATGCCTCTGAGATCACTGTGAAGAAATGTCCGGAGGAGTAGCAACTACTGTACTCTTTAAAAATGTGTGGGATGCACTTTTCCCGTTGTTCGCTCTGAGCCACAAGTGGAAAGAGAAAGGGAGCAGGCCCTGCTACCTTGAGGTTTCTGGCAGTACTTAATTTGTAATGAAAGAGGTGCCAGGGCTCTAGTAATTAGGTGCCAGGGCCCAAA
This sequence comes from Terrapene triunguis, assembly GCF_002925995.2. Taxonomy (NCBI): domain Eukaryota; kingdom Metazoa; phylum Chordata; order Testudines; family Emydidae; genus Terrapene; species Terrapene triunguis. The sequence continues at coordinate 9,250,968 of NW_020664909.1, forward strand.
CATTTTTTTTACGTTCATAACTGATGCAGCAAGCCCAGAGGTGCCGGGGCTATGAACTGCCAAACCTAGAGGTGCCAGGGCTCAGCCCTGGCACAAAATAAGCACTGGCATCACTCAGGAAGCTGAGACACCAGGAATCTGCATTTTCCTGTGGAGTGCAGGGGGAAAAGCGTTCCTCTTCCTCCTCCCTTTCACATCCAGGAAAGAGGAGCCATGACCTGTCCCCCAACGTCGCAGAGCACCTATAATGGGAATGCTTGTTTATACTGTACGTTCTTGGCCAGGAACTATCTTTGTAACTGTGTGTGTGACTGTACAATGCCTGTATAAGGGGGTTCAGATCAGGGTCTTATGCTCTGCAGCAATACAAATGATAAAGAATAATACCTATCAGTAGGTGCTGTGCCATGAGGATTAAAATGGCACAGCATCTTTTCCTGAAGTGCTTTGCCCAATAATCTATCTGGAAGTTCCTGTAATACAGAAGTGACTTTTTAGAAAGATATTCATTTTGATTCATAAAATAGTAAAGTCATTCCAACTTTACAGATTATTTTAACTTTTTTCCCCCCATAGTGAGAGGAAAGGATGGTTTGTGGGTAAGGCACTGGACCTGGGGTTCACTTCCAGGCTCTGCTGCACACTTCTTATGAGATCTTAGGTAAGTCACCTCACCTATCTCTGGTGGAGTTCCCTATCTATAAAATCATGATCATATAGCCAATCTATAATAGTTGATAAAGAGACTCTAAGGTACCTATATTGCAATACTGGTGTGAGTGCATCCACATTTAATATATATATATTTTCTTTTTGGCGTAATTGTTTTTTTGTAAGTGTGGAAGAAGCAAAATTTATGGAAATTGGTGTTATTGGTAGTATTCCCAGTGCAGGTATTCATAGCAAATTCTTTTGCATATAAGTGAGCGCATGAAATGTAAATGTGTTAATTGACTCAGTACTAACTACTGTATATTACATTTTAAAAGTTAGTGTGACTCTAGAAAGAACTTATGAGTGGTAGTCAAATTACTAAAGTATGTGACATGTTAGGGGAAATGGAGCTGAAATGTGTTATGGATTTTCAAGGTGTACTTGTATGATTTACCATAAAGCACATTTATTCTTTTTATCAAGTTGGTTTTATGTCTGAGATTGGTCAATAGAGGTTAAGGGCATGCAGCTACAGTGCCTGGGCTTGAAATCTTAATGGTTTTTATGTGCCTTACATGTTCTTGAATTGACAGCTTCAGTACTTTAGCTGAGACAGGAGCAGCCAGGCAGTGTGTTTTTCACAGACCTGATCAATACAAGTGGATGGTTTTAGATTACTGGTTAGGGAGTGACCTTTCAGATGGAGTAATTGGGTGTGAATGCAGTTTTAACGAGCTGATAATTATTTTGAACATTGTCCTTACCCTGATGGATGGAGAGAACCAAGTGAGAGAGAGAGACCCAAGTGAAGCCAAACAGGCAAGAGTAAACTAGTGAGGGAATCAGTTCAATGACACCAGAAAAACCATGTTCTCCTTAATGGCTGGATTGTGCCTGACCCTTGCTGGATGGGCTCAAGAAGCAATCGTCTCTTGGGCACCTTGTTCTGAGGCCAGACATTCTATCCCTGCCCTTGTGGAAGCATAGGGCATTGCTTCCATTCCTTTGGTTTATCTCTAGGGTTGCACTTCACTCCAAGAGAAGTGGCATGGAGGGGCCAGAGCATTTTTTTGGAAGAATTCTATGTATGGTCCAAAAGAATCAGAGAATGGTTACTTTACAAAATTGTTGGTAATAACACTGGTTCTGAAACAGCCTCTGGCAATAAACGTAATGATGCAACTATTACAGTAGGACTGTGTTTGATACTTTGAGTCATACACAGAAGCCTACAAAAGCAATATTTATTAACAGATAAACTGTAGGACATTTTTTCAGACTTGTGATACTAGATCATTGTTCAGTTGCAATTGCAGGTCTATACCACTGGAGTTGCATTAACTACAAGTTTGTATTTGTCTCCCAATTCCCTGTAGAATAAATGGTACTAATGCAAACAGTCATGAATACAACAGCGCTCATCGTATAAAGACTGCTGTGTTTGCCTGCACACAGGCACTTCAATACTGTACACTTCATATCCTCTGAATCTATTTGAGATAGTCTATGAAAAGGGCTATAAATGTCAACACAATACAGCATCATAGTACTTCATTTGTATCAAGGAAGGCACACTAGCAGCTTAAAACTAAGCACACCAAGAAACTGTATTATGACATCCATTCATACAAATGTTTAGAATGGAAAGTACATTGTGCATAACTCCTATAGTTGTGTGTATGGTTGGGGAAAATGTGAGACGTACCAATGTAAGACACACAGATCAGGAAATGGTAATATTTTATCTACCTGAAAATGTTATGAGGACATTCTGAGAGAAAGTGTGTGTGTAAGTGTAAAAGATGAACTCCTGACCCTATGATGGCAATGGGACTTTTGCCACTGGCTTCAATGGGGCCATGATTTCACCCATTGTGTGTGCGTGTATATATAGTATTATGACAGAGAGGTTGCAATGAAAGTCTTCTGGGTCTTTAGAAAAAGCAGCAAGGAAAAAATATGTATGAATTTTCATGTTTTTTCATCTTGTGTCTTTTATTATTTTCTTTCTTGTTGGCATCAGGCCTTGAAATCTTACTACACTGTGTAATTTATTGAAATGGCAGCCTCACTGCTGTAACAAAGACAGGAGCAGCCAGGCGATGCATTTTTCCCACCCATTAGACTAGATCAATATAAAGTGCATGGCTTTAGATTACAATTTAGTGGGTGACCTTTTGGGTGAACTAATTGGGTGCAAACTCTGTTTTACTAGCTGATAATTAGTTGAACATTATTATTAACAAGTTCTCAGTAGGTTTGTTATCATGTACCCTTTTCTGAAAAGACCAGGTTGGTTAAAAAAAATGAATGTCCAATGGCAGTTTGCCATGTAATTCATTCTTGTTAAAGAGACCTCTTTACAGCTTCTTGAGCAGAAGAATGATGCTGTTGACTGTACTTCCATGGATGTGCAAACAAGCTACAAAGAACAGGTATTATCTTGTTTGTATACAGCAAGTATACATGGAAGAATGGAAAACGAGAAAAAAAATTTAAATGAAATGCAAGTCATTGTTAATGCTTTCAGAAGTGTGTGTGTAACACATCCAACCAATGGCTCTTCTCCCTCCACCGAGCCACGTTTTGACCAAGAGCCCACTCTCTTCAGAACACATGATGGCTTGTCGATGCAAACACTGCTGAGGAGTATACATGTTCTTCTAAAGTTCCAAGGGCAAACAACTGAAAACATGTCATGGTCTCAGAGATCGAATACATAGCTGGGAATCAGGAAATCCTGAGTTGGTTCTGTAAATGGTCTTGGGAAATCATTAATTCTTTTTAACCATTTGTAAAATGAGGATGATGATACATAATCACTCCCCTAATAAAGATGTGAAATGATTTCGTTTTGTTCGAACATAGCTTTGAACATGTGAAAATGTACATGTGACAGGATGGGATATATCTGTATTGAACTGCAAACTTCTTTTGTGTCTCCCGTTTTGTGTGCTAACTGCCATTTTGTGTTCTTTGTTGAAAAGCTAGTCTGCCATTAACAAGGCCAGCCATTCCAGACAGAAGAGGTGTATGGGACACAATGGACATGGCTATCACCTTAGAATGACTCTGGAATACTGGTACTCCTCAGGGGACAATTGTTTTCTTCACATGGGACTTGCCTGGCTGGGGGTTAGAATTTCCCAGTCTGCGCACAGGGCAAAACAGGGTGAGAGACTGTATGCTCTTTGAAAAGAGGGGATGTCCACTGCCACATGCTCTCCAGCCCAGACTTCTGGCAAGAAGCAGCAGGAGGGACTCTGCCTAACCTGTAACACTGCCCAGACCTTTGTACTCAAATAAGAGGGTGAGGTCAGACTAAGGGGACGTCTCAGGAGTGTTTGTTATTTTGCAAAGACATATGGCTCTCTGGTGTTTTCTTAATAGTAAAAGTGTCCGTGGTTAAGAAATTCCTTTGCTAATCCTGTATTCCTTGTTTGCCCTGCCACGTTGGCCCTGACTGGGCTTAATTAGGCCACTCACAGCACACACAATGAGGTAGAACTTTGAGGGAACTTGTATAAGCAATGGGAAGCTTTCTGTGACTTTTCCTCAACAAACCGAACTCCTGAAAACTGAAAAGTTTTTGGTTTTCAGCCAAACACAGAATATTTTGATTAGGATTTTCCACTGTGGTACCTTATGGAAGTTGTAGTTCAGGTGTCTCATGCCACTGTTCTTTTCTGTGGGTTGGGCTCCTTGCCTGGCCTGTATCTCTCATGAATCACGATGGCAGTTCAACAAGAGGGGATTTTTTTTTTCATTTTTATCAAAAATTTCCCCGGGAAAATAACACATTTTCTGACCGGCTCTACATGTGACCTTGTTGTAGCCTAGTTTTTCTTCTTCTCCCCATCCCTTCATTTTGTTTTAGTTTGTTGTGTCCTGCCTATTACAAGCTGTGTGTGGCAGGAATTATGCTTTTTATTTGCCTGTGATGTGTCTTGCACATTTGGAGTACCATATAAATAATCATAGAATCGTGTAAAGTATACTTTATAAGTCCCAAGTTTTATCATTTTATCCAGCCAGGCTGCCACTGTAGACTATCACCCGCTCCGCCTCAGTCGGTTACTCGATCCACAGCTGCATGAGCTCTGCCCCTGTAACTTTGGAGGCCAGGCTTCCGGATGACTGTAACAGGTTTGCTTCTATGAACCTCTGAGTGTATTACGCTGCGTCCTCTGTGCACTTATAAAAAAGCCCAAAATATGTTTTACGCCTTTATACACACTAAAATAAATTTGTACCTAAGTTGCTTTGTACAGATGAATAATCTGCGCTCTTGGACTGCAACTTTTGACCAGCCAAAATATTTAACATTTTCTAACTGTCTCAGTGAGCATGCAGAACTGCTGAATTTAGTCCACAAAAATGCATTTTTGTTTTGGAAGCAAGTTTTTGGAAACCCAGTCAAATTTTCTGTAATATTTATCACTTTGCAGAATGGTATAAAGCTATCATAAGTAGCCGCTTTCCTTCACCCGTGAAAATATGCAATTTCTGGCATGTGACCAAAGACGTGTTTGGGAATGGGTTACTGGATAAAGGCTACTGGGGTCAGAGTACAAAATACTCCCATTCCTGTAAATGTTAATCATGAAGGAGATACCATTTGCTAAAGTAAAGAACATTCACATATAGGATCCTTCAACATCAGGACATCCATAAAGTCTACTTTGTTACATAAAATCATACACAGAGTACCATGCCCTGGAAGGCAGTTGGTAGTAGTCCTATTTTAAAGACATGAAGTGGCATGTCTGGGGTAACACACTGAGTCAATGACAATGACAGACTGAAGAATAGAACCTAGATCTTTTACTCTCACCCCTCTGAAATCTCTTCTATTTATTGAATCTTCCTTGATCTCTGTTTGGTGGTGAATGTCCCTAACCCCTAAACTGTCATTTTCCTTTCTTTGGATATTGGTCTGATCTTTCACTGTGTGCACAAGAAAATCAGACACTGAATTCCCATGCCATGGTAGATGTCACTAGCAGTGTATCCCTAGTATTCATATATTGGTACTTGTTATTGAATGAATAGTTCTGAGAAGCCCAGTGAAAACCTCATTATTTACTAGCTTGTTGTTCAATTTTTCTAAGTACCCTTGCTGAACAAAAGTTGTGTGTGAAACTATTTTGTTTAGCGATCCTGAAGGATGTGATGTACGCCTGGGTTGGAAAAAAAATAGTGTTCCAAAGCTCCAGAACCTAATTATGTAGAACAGTTCAAACAGCTTGATGTATAGGCAAAGATGTTTAAGGACAGTAATAAATGCACTTTTACTTTATTTACTCTTGAACAAAGGCCTGAGACTGGAGGAGGGGGAGGGGACAAGAGAATATTTTACATTATATTTGAATAATAAGATCAATTGCACATCTGAAGTACCTTTTAGGCAATTTAGGTACTTAAGGCTTAAGAGTTATTATTAAACTACTAACTGAGGACCTTGAAGTGCAATGTTGCATGAGATTATGTGCAAGGATCATTTGCTTTACTTTATAACTCCATCGCTTACTGACAGCAAGAAGAACAGAACTTTGTCTTGCCTGGCTAAAAGTTTTGGCTGATTTATTTGACTTGTGCCTGGCCAGTATGATGTATGAAAATGTCTGTTCTCCTGATGAACTGCTTCACGTTCCATGTGAGGTTTGATGTATTTTGAGCAGGTTTACACTGTGCCTTATGACAGCTTCAGTGCCCAGTCACTGGAGATAAATTGGAGATGCCTGGCAGTCAAATCTTAACAAATGTGCTCACATCCCCGCTGAGCCATAGGCATCTGATGTGATTTATATTTTAGCCCTATGCGAAGACGAGGACTTGCTGTCACTTGAGGTCCCCCAGTTCCCTAAACCTCTGGAAATGAATGTTTTTAGTTGATTTACACCTAAATAAATAACACACTATTCAAAAGTGGTCATCTCTCCTCAATCAGTACTGGATGCTTCTGTCACCAATGTTACTAATTCTTTGTGGCTTGATGTAAGACAATATAACACAATAGACCAGGCAGGTTTTAGCACTGTTATATGATCTCAGAGGTTATAGTATTATAGATTGTACTTACTAATGCATTTACCGCTTGTGTAATTATGGTGCATTTTGCAGACTATGCCATAGCTTCTTTTCAGCTTTGTTTAAGTCATGTTTATTCTCTGAAACTAAATAAAGGGAAAAGATCTAAGTGTAAAAACTTACAACATGAAGAGAAGAAATTCTTGAATTTCCTATATACCAATGCTAGCACCGTCCCTGGGTGACAAACATGAGGGATTGGAGAAACTCATTTATGAGCATAAATTCAATCTAGATGGTATTGCTGAAACCAGGGGGGATGATTTGCACAACTAGAATGTTAAAATCAATTATTATAACCTATTTAGGAAGGATCGAGTGGGCAAATGGGAAAGGGAAGTGGCACTCTGTCAAAAATGGCATTACCTGTTTCCAAGTCACCGTTAACTCAGAAGAAAATGATCCTGAATGCTTATGGATCAATGTCCTAACAGATAAAGCACAAGATGAGGTATTAGACCACCAAATCACACTAGGGAACAGGTTGACCATTTCCTTACATACCTATCTCTAATGTGTAGGAAACAAAGCTGTGTGGTCCTGGGGGACTTCAGTTTGAGTGACACATGCTGGAGATCTCGTGCTGCCAATACTAAAACTTCCTTGGAATTTCTAAACATTATAGATGACATTTCCCTACCTTAAAAAGTGTTGCAGCCAACATGAGATTTTTTTTTAAATGAGATCTTATCTGAACAAATAAGGAGGAATGAACTGAACTGAAAAATGATGTTAGCTTAGGTATAAGTGATCATGACTTGATCATATTTGTTATCTTCACTATAACTATAGTTTTATTTATATATATATATATATATAAAACATTAACTTGGTCCTTTAATAGGGCTAGTTTCACAAAGCTGAAAACAATTATGAACCAGATCAGCTGGGAGTATGCATTTAATGAGAAAATTATGAATGATATTTGTGAATCATTTAAGAACATCTAGTTAGATGCCTAAAAAGCCAGAGTCAGGGAAGAAGGCACCACTGGTTAAAATGCTGACCTGGTTTAGAGGGAAGTGAACGCAGCTATAAAAGGAAGAAAAGGGAAGTTGATTGTAATGAATATAAATTAGGAATTGAAAAAAAAAATGAAAATGGAAGCAAAGGGACACAAGAAGAGATCTATGGCCATGAGAGTTGAGGACATGTTGACAATGATATTGATCTATTATGAGATGGAAATGGTAGAATTATCAATAATGCAAAAAAAAGGCAGAAGTATGCAATAAACGTTTCAGTTCGGTATTTGGGGAAAAACAGATGGTATGACTAGTCTCCTCATGTGGTGATAACACACTTTCCATTCTACTGTTATCTCATGAGGATGTTAAATAGCAGCTACTAACATTAAACATTTTTAAATCAGCAGATCCAGATAACTTGCATCCAAGAGTATAAAAAGGGCTGGCAGAGGATCTCATTGGATCATTAATGTTGATTTTTCAATAAAGTCTTAGAGCAGTGGGGAAGCTCCAGAAGACTGGAAGAAAGCTAATGTTGTGCCATTTTTTAAAAATGGTAAATGGGATGACCCGGGTAATTATAGGGCTATCAACCTGACATCAATCCCAAGCAAGATAATGGAGTGGCTGATACGGCACTCAATTAATATAGTATTAAATAAGGGCAATGTAATTCATGCAAATCAGCATGAGTTTATGGAAAGTAGATACTGTTAAACTAACTTGATATCTCTATTTTTGTTATGAGGTTACAAGTTTGGTTGATGAAGGTAATGATGCTGATGTAATATAAGGTTTGAGTTGGTACCACATAGCATTCTTGATTTAAAAAAATAGAACAATATAAAATTAACATGGCACATATTAAATGTATTAAAAACTGGCTAGCTGATATGTATAAAAGGGTAAATGGAGAATCATCATCAAGCCGTGTGTTTCCAGTGATCCTGCAGAAATCTGTTCTTGGCCTTACGCTATTTAACAATTTTATCAATGAGCTGCAAGAAAACATGTGCTTATCGCTGATAAAGTTGGCAGATGACACAAAAATTGGAGGAACTGGAAAATAATGAAGAGGACGGTCACTGATTCAGAGCGAACTGGATTGCTTAGCGAACTGGGTGCAAGCAAACACTCTGTTTTAATATGGCTAAATGTATGTATGTATGTATGTATATATGTATGTATACACATATATACATATACACATATATATCTTGGAACAAAGAATGTAGGCCATACGTATGGGATGGGGGACTGTATCCTAGGGAAGCTGTGATTCTGAAAAAAATGTGGGGGTTGTGGTAGATAATCAGTTGAATATAAGCTCCCAGTGTCACACTGTGATGAAAGAACTATTGCGATCTTGTGATGCATATACAGGGAAATCTTGAGTAGGAGTAGAGAAGTTATTTTACCTCTATATTGGGCACTGGTGCAACCACTGCTGGAATACTGTGTCAAGTTCTGGTGTCCGCAGTTCAAGAAGAATGTTGATAAATTGGAGAGCATTCAGAGAACAGCCATGAGAAGGATTAAAAAGCATTAGAAAACATGTCTTATAGTGATAGACTCAAAGAGCTCAATCTATTTAGCTTAACAAAAAGAAGGTTAATGGGTGACTTGATTACAGCCTATAAGGATCCACATGGGTCACAAATATTTAATAATGGGCTTTTAGTGTCTAGCAGAGAAACATGTAACATGATCCAATGGCTGGAAGTTAAAGTTAAACAAGTTCAGACTGGAAATAAGGTGTACATTCTCCACAGTGAGTGAAATTAATCACTGGAATAATTTACCAATGTTCATGTTAGATTCTCCATCACTGACATTTTTAAAATCAAGATTGGATGTTTAGTCTCAAATATATGATCTAGGAATTATATTGGGAAAGTTTTATGGCATATGCTATACAGGAGTTCAGACTAGATCATGCCTATGTTACCTTCTGGCCATGGAATCTATGAATCTATACTGACACCACCAGGGTTAGAGTCAAGGGGATTGATGAAGTGAGACCCTGTGAAATTTTCCAGATTTTCTGATATTTAATTTTTTTGATTAACCCCAGAGGTGTTTCTCCTTTGTGTCCTGAGCTATGCTAGTGTCGAAGCAATACTACCATTACCTCAAATGCATCTTCATGCCTTCTGTCTAGCTATGTTCACTTAGGGAGCCAATCATTTTAGCATCTGGGCACCTCACATATGTTAATGAATTTATTTAATACAAACCCACAAAAATAGGGAAGCATTATCCCCATTTTTTGTAACACGGGGAACTGAGGCACACAGAAATTAAGTGATTTGCCAAAGATCACACCCTTCTCAAATTTGGATGAACACCAACCCTGTATGCATCATAGAAATACATCTACAACTGCATGAAATACATGGTACACATTATTGGTAAGAGATTCCAATCAATAACATTTTATTTCTGGTACAAGTACCTGACATTTGTACCACCCTGTTTGAATAGATATAGTCCAGTTCTCCCTCTGGCTCTGCATATGAAGGAAAGCTGCATTCCAACCTACTTTTAACTCTCTCTACAGGGTTCCAATTTTATGCCTTTGACGGGGACAAGCCTAGCTAGACTCCCTTCCAAAAGCCCACAGAAGGAAGCAGCACAAGCTAGAATCACTACAGTATCTTACACTGCTTTCCTTTCCAGCCTGTGGAATCTCCTTTCCTTGGTGACAGCCACCGAAACTCAGCTAACCAAGAGCCAGGGATTGTTGGTGAGGCTGGGCAGCATCATGAAGACAATGGGCATCAGTGGCACTCTTTGCCCCCTGGAAATCCCCAGAGCTATGTGTGTTGGAGGAGGAAACCTCCTATTTCTTTCACAAAGGGCGAGGGGACGACCAACCCGAGAAGAATGAAGAGGCAACTGAGTTAAAATTTGTAGAAGGCTTACTCTTGAATATGGGGGAAATGGTCCCATACTTTCATCCTGTCAGATGCCTCTTAATAGCTCCTTATCATTTAAGGCTCGTGGGACATTGGTTACTGAATAAGTGTTGTCTCTTAAAATGCATGACAGATTGAAAATATTCGAACATTCTACTTGTGCTTACCTAGTAATAGAAACACCTCTTGTTAACATATATTAAAACATCGGTGTTTTGTTCATCTTGATGTTTTCAGCTGTTTCTGACACAGTTTGTACATGTTAGATCTTTGAAATGCAACACAGGTTAATTATACATAAGTAGGCCAACTGCACATTTGTTTTGTTAACCATCTATTAAGCATTTTTGTAAAAGTGTGAACATCACAACAGCAAGTTCAACCAATGCAAATGACTGGATCCTACGAAAATGTTGCTTAAGTGTTAAGTTTAGGCATACAGTTTGGCGTAAATTATTGAAGTCAAAACAGCAGAAAATTTTCAATAAAACCTTTGAATTGGTTGGTTAAGATATTGCTTGGTGTTCGTCGATAAAATCTGTGTCTGTGTGTTGAGCTTTGGAAAGGTGACATAGGAAATAGCAAAAAGAGAAACAATGTCTTTATGTCCAGTTATATGTCCAGAAAGTGTTAGCTTCAGCAATCCGACATGCAGAAAGTGACTCAAAAGGATGTGACCCACGGCAGAAGAAAGCCAACCAATTAAAGGAATACATCAGTTTACTGCTGCTGCAATGTCAAAATAACTGTGTATCTGAATTGGTGCCAAACCGTTACCTTCTACTTCCAGTTAACTCTTTGTAAATGTCAAAAACTCCTTGCCATCTTCATGCTAGGGCTGCCTGCCCTACTATTCTTGTCTTTTGTACAGACTTTACAATCTTCTCGGGTTCTAAGTTCATTAAAGCCCAACATAATTACAATATATTCACTATAACAGCCACCCCATTAGCATGCCCTCTTAAAGAGAGATACTCTTTCAACATTACAACTTATTCACCTCAGAGGATCTGTTGGCTGGTTAGCCCATTCTTCAGTAGCACAGAACAGCTACTGTGTAATTTCTGAAAACAGAAGAAACTTGCGATGGAGTAGAGAACAATGGATTTATTTAAGATGCAACTTTAGAAATCGCAATTAAATGTTCAGCAGCATAGTGGCACTTTTTTGTTGGAGATAACCATCTTCTCCTTTTCATTTTAAATTTTTATTACCCCATCTAGCTAGTGTTGCTTCATTTTCTGACAATGAGTGAAATCTCCTCATTTCCTGATTCCCTCTCTTTTTTGTAACACGTACATTTCAGGCTTGTTTTGATTCTGCTGCTGTTGCCAGCATTTCATCCATCCTTCCTCTTCAAACTAATGTGCATTATCAGAAAGTGACTGGATCGCTTAGGCAATTTGTAAAGGGCTGTAGCATATTTATCTTTTTTGCATCACTCCTTCATATCCAGCCCAGTTCAGTAGTGAGTGAAAGTTATTAACATTTTCAGGATGTTAGATGGCCTGCTGGAAATGAGTTGGTGGTCTCCATCTTAATGGATAGCAACAATATAATAAGGAATTAAAATGTAAATTGATACTCTAGTTAAACCATCTCAACAGAGGTGTCCTGGATTTTCCCTGAGACCATGAATGGTCTCTTCAGGAGAAAACTAAGGCACATAAATTTTGTAATATGAGAAGTTAGCATTGCTGTGATCTCTGCTTTGTGATCTGATGATAAATAAAGGACTTTGGTTTCCATTACTGTTAATTTTGCACCTTTCATTAGCACAATAGTGAAAAAGAAATGTTTTTTCAAACTTTCCCCAATCTAGCAGAAAATGGACACTTTTTCCTGTTTAACTAGTGACTGGTGTGTGGACACAATCTGTATGATCTTGTTTATACAGTACTTGGATTTTTTTTTTTTATTACTGATTTCAATATCTGAACTTGTTACTTTGGTTTCAATATTCTCTTTGAAAATATGAATCTAGCTACGTAGCTAATACATAGTGATTCTGAAGCATCTCACTTATCCTGAAGCCTGTATTGGGAAAATATCTTTTGCCATTTTCTTTAGATCTTTGGTTTTAAAATTTTCATATTTATTCTACAAGAAGCGTGGGTTTTTAATTTATAATAATATTGAGCTTAAAGTTTCCATGCTTGAAGGACATCGACTTTCCATGTAATTACATCACTTGGGCAAAAGGAAGGACTTTAAGCTCTCAGACACACATGCAAGACTAGTGATTAGAACAGCATCTGCTGTGCCTATTTAAAATAAAGAATTTAGTCCTTATGAAAGTAAGGGATTAACAATGCTAGCTCATATCAGGAATAGGGCCGGCAATGTGCTGTGCAAAGGTCTCTGCACAACTCTGCCAACACACTTGAGTTTTAATGGGCAACAGTACTGCTATTCAAGTTGTGGGCCTCTTTTCAGCAGCGACTTAGCAAATTATGCGTTAGTGAGCAGAGGTTTCCTGGTCATAATTGATATGTTCTTGAGCTGGGGTTTTGTGAGCAGGTTCCACTAGGTGGTGACCACCCTTGGTTTCTTTATGGCTGAATTGGGAGCAGGGTCATGGAACTTTGTGTTTGTAACAGAACCGCTGCCTGGCAAAGCTTGAGAGCTAGTGTCAGAGAGACTAGAGTTGGAAAGGGCTTCCTCAGTAATGTTCTCCTTCCTCCTGCATTACTGAAGATGAGTATGAATGAATTTTGACATAATTTTTCACCAGTCCTTTCTCAAAGACAACCTTGAATATCTCCATCAATAGTGAGCTCACAACATCTTTGCCAGGTTATTGCACTTCTTGATCTCACTGTTATAAGTCTCTTTCTGGTATTTTCTTTTCTTTAAGGCATTAGTCTGGGCTGTGATCTTGACTACAGTAATTTTTCTCCCATTTTGTCCCCTGTCTTTTATTAATTCCTCACAACACTTACGTAGCATCAACTTATTGCTCCTTAGTAACATTTTATCTCTGATCACTTGTCTTAACCTGTTTTCCTAGATCAAGTTTTCTAAACCTATACGCCATTTTTCTTCCTCTTCTATAGGTTGTCTCCCTGCTTTCTAGAGGCAAAGGGAAAGCTATCCTTAGTGAAAGTATACAGATAGACACTCCATCACTATAAGACTGAAAGAAGGTTGGCCAAATTATTCCAGCATGCCAGCTAGATGCTCTGACTGAGCCTGCCTGAGGGTCTCAGATGAGGGCAGCTCCGTTCCCACCACCATGGGAAGGTTCCCCTGACAGCTCTATAATTTAACAATAACTTTTATAAATGTGTGCAACACTCCAGGTGCTGCTTTGTTAAAGTTGTTAAATGACATTAAATAATTACCAGTTCATTCCTCTGTATGATACCTCTTTATCTTCCTCGCACTATATAGTTTGCCTTTTCTGAAGAAGCATCCCACGATATGCTGATGTTGAATTATTGTCTACCATGAATTGAATTCAGGCAATCTGATGGTCTTATCTACAGAACTTTAATTCTCTTGAAATGTCTGATATCAATTGAAAGTGAAAATCCATATACCATACCTATTCTGGTCACTTATGATTTGCAGTAGCTAAAGTAATCTTGGGTCCAGAGCATTTCATGTGTAGGTTGGTGTGATTAGAATTTTCCAATGGTTCTGGGAAACATCATGTGTTTCATTGATGATTACCCGGTACGTTTCAGAAAGTACATGTGTTTATTTACGTATCAGTTGGGTCATATGTTAGATCTGGCAACTCTTCCCCACCAGTCATTAATCTCAGAAAATACCTTGTACTCGGATTTCTGTAGTTTACCTATTTCTGTAGTACTGTTTCTAAGCCAGCATTCTCGTATTTTATACCATTCATATGTATCAGATTATTTCTACCTGAAAGAAATTGCATGTACTTAATTGATAATTAAACCTCTCTTTCTTTCTCTGTTTTCCTGAACAGTTCATGATGTACTCAAAGGTTCACTGGGGAAATGGATGAAATCACCAAAATGCTGTTCATTCGTTTCACCTAAAACAGAGTTTTAATGTTGGTCTTCAGAAGTAAATTTTAGTGCACTAACAAAGGTATTTTGCATAGCTTGTAGCCACCTGCAGAGTCACACATAGTTACCTGTAGTTTCAGGAATAGTTCAAGAGTATGAAGATTTCTAATGAGTAGGAACCAACTGATATTTCACCAAGGCAGTTTCTCTGCTGAAGGAAGTACAGTAAAAATCTTTACCTATAATAACAAAGGGCTATCTGGATACAATTGTATGCTTTGTGATCCTCCAGGGAAACTAGACCTCTGGGTAAAAGAAACTGAGTTTCTGTAGAGCATGATATGCTGTCCTTTATAATTCATGACAACAGGATACTGTGCAACTCAAAAATTGAAATAATTACAAGGTTTCAGTTTCAGTAAAAACAACAAATCTCTAAAACTTTTCAACTCTAATGCAATGCACCAGATTTCCTTTAATGTTAGGCTTCTAATATTCTATTTTTGAGAAAGGAGGAGAGCTATTCAATCATCTTGTCAATGGATATGCAAAAGATGGAGACAGCAGAAATAAAACACAAATGTCACATCATTATTTGAGAAAATGGAAAAAACCAGGAACACACTGTGGTTTTTAAAAGATAGAAATGATGCACGAAGCATTATTTGCCTTTTTACATAGCATCTTATTCTCACTTTCATTTATGGATTTCTCTTTATCTTAAATGTTACTGGATTGCATAAATGTCAGCTAATCAGAACACAATTTGAATGATCATGGATCAAATTCCCATTAACTGTTCATGGTCTGATTTGGGAGTAATCAAACCTAACTCCTCCCTCAAAGTTCTATATTTTGTATTAAAAAAAAAAATCTTCTCATAGCTGTGCCATTTACCAAACACCAAACAGACAACTTCATGTAACAGGAAATACTATATTGAATGAAAAGCTTTGTTAGCAAAAGAGAGCCCCTAGCAGAATGTGAATAGTGTTAGTGCCATAATAACTTGCTATCTTATTGGTCTATCAGCTGATTGATCTATGATCTGCGTGACCATGACAAGAACATTGGAAGAGGTGACAGACCTTGCAAATTAGAAGCAACTGTGAAGATACAGATCTCAGTTATAGGAAAGGTAGAAAATCCTACATGACAACAGCTTTAAAATAATTGTTCTTCAAAAGACTGGGGTAATGAACTCAGCTGGACTTTGTGCTTAGAAGATCATGAGCTTTCAAGCAATCACACCATTCATAATGCTTGTATTACAGATACAAAGGTAAGAGAAGAAAGCTCTCTTGATGAGAGAGATGTGTCATGTCAGCATACTTGCTCTTTGTACTTTGTATATGTGCCCAGCTACTAGGGTTTAAATGTGTGAGGGAGACCATAAATAAGAGACATTTCAAAAACTATAATGTGTCTGTGAATGTGAAATGGAAAACAGCAGAATCATTTGTAACCAAGAAAAAGGGAAAGTCTGTGTAAAAGTGTGAAATCATGGAAGAAAGGGTCCTTGTGTACTGATGTGGAAAGAGAATTGAAGGGAAAAGATAGCTCTTTCCCAAATTATTCTATCTTGTCATCTAGAATGCTTGAGATTAAATTAATAAACCACAAAAATACTACACTAGTTTAAAACATAACTTCATTCACTCTTTCTAAATGCTTTGCACGCTCTTTAGAGATGTGGTGGAAATGCCAGAACCAGAGATTTAAAAGAAGGTGCTTTGGGAGTGTGTTTAAACCCAGACTTTTTGGCGTTATAGTTTCCATTAATATTGTGATTAATAGAAGGTCCTATTGTTCCATCTGCAGGATTTAGAATGATAGGCATTGTCTCACACAAGATTGCACAGATTGAGTGAAACCAGTTTAAACGTGTGCATACGTGGATAGCCTGACTTCAGTTCAAGAGTGCCTTATTTTGATTTAGTTTAAATCTGTTCCAAAGGGCTTTTCTCAAGGAGAAAGTTGCACTGGTTTAAGTAAGGTTATGATTTTAAACTGATTTAGTTAACCTGGTGCAAACCCCTGTGTGTACACTAGTTTAAATCAAGTTTATTTCATTTCAGCTTAACTTGATTAGGAACCCAGGTAGCCCAAACCAAAGTAAGTCACTCTTAAAACAAAATAATGTGGTGCAAACCCGTATAGATAGTCTTAACTGGAATAGTTTAAAATTACATCTTCAGTTAAATCAGTGTAGCTTTCTCATTTAGACAAGGTCTAATTGACTTAAGCTATACTGAAATAAGACAGGTTTAAACCTGCACTGGTTTAACAAACTCAGTTTAAAATTGCTCCTTTAGATAAACTACTGCAATTCTGTATGTAGAAAAGCCATGCATTAGAAAAATAAGGCCCTTAGGATAAGCTTTCAAAAGATAGATTAAAAAGTTGTTATGCTGCTGTGAAAACCAGGTCTATGTCAGTTAATTACATCCCTTAATTGCCATAAAGGATAAATGGCTTAATTTCTTGTTGGAACCTAAATAAAGAGTCATGTCTATATATGGAACAGTGTGAAGAAGCAGCTGAGGCAAATATTGGTATCCAGCAGAAACAATATAGAATGCTTTTTTTTTTTTTTTTTTTTTAAAGGAAAATATTCATCTCAGGACATCGGCATGTCTACCTAATTTGAAATCTATAAACACAAAAGCTGCCATAATAGGCAGGGCCTGCTCCAGGCACCAGCTTAACAAGCAGGTGCTTGGGGCGGCCAAGGGAGAGGGGCGGCACCTGTGGCAGTTCGGGGGCGGCAGGTCCCTCACTCCCTCTAGGAGCGAAGGACCTGCCGCTGAACTGCTGCCGCCGATTGCAGCTTTTTTTTTTTTTCCCCCAATTGCCGCCGCCG
>NW_020664909.1:9268546-9450264 GCF_002925995.2 Terrapene triunguis
TAATAGATAGATCAGACCAGTATCTATCTCCTCTAATGCCGTGTCTCTGGCAGTGGGTCAGTATCAGATGTCTCCCACTCTCTCCCCCACCCACCCCCCAAAAAAGTCAAGAAACTCTTCAGTAGAAAGTTAAAGAATAACCTGGCCACAGGTTAAAAAAAAAAAATCAACTCTTGCTATTGCAATTCTGGGATGTTCTCATTATCCATCTAAATGTCTGGTCCTTTTCTGAATCCTACTAAGATTTCAACATCAGTGATACCTTGTGGCAAAGATTCCATAGTATTGCATGGTAAAAAAAAATGGGGCTTTTTATGAGATATCATTTTGAAACTCTCTTGGACAGGCAATGCCTTCATTAGTTTGGGGCTAACTAGTCAAAGTCATAGCCATGAAGATCCAAAGTATTTTCTTAAACTATTTTATTTCTGAGACAGCCCTGTTTTTGTTTCAGTTCTTAAAATAGCCAAAAGAGAGGGAGAGGGAAAAAATGAACTTTCTCCGATATTTCAGACACTAGGGGGAAAAAACACTCCATTCCCCACAGGAGAATTGGTTTCTCTGGATAACAACTACTGCCACAAGTTTGTTATTGGAGATAGAAAGCAGCGACACATAATGAAACTTTAATGAGGATGAACATTCCTAATGTTTGAACGTTTCATTTTCTCTCTCCTGTCATTTTGGAATCCTTCAAGCGATGTTCCGGAGGATGGATGTGTCTTTCTAACCTTGTGAGGTGAGCATACAACAAGTCCAAGAACTTAAGGAGTCAGGCAGATCTGATGGAATATCTTTTCCTGCTTACTGGGTACTGTTGAAGTTCTGACCTTGCCCTTCTGTAGT
The DNA here is from genome assembly GCF_002925995.2 of Terrapene triunguis. Classification (NCBI taxonomy): domain Eukaryota; kingdom Metazoa; phylum Chordata; order Testudines; family Emydidae; genus Terrapene; species Terrapene triunguis. The sequence continues at coordinate 9,269,393 of NW_020664909.1, forward strand.
AGTTGGGAAAGAGGGGACAATTCTCTCTGAATGTCATAGAAAATGAACTTGTAAGCTTATGAAGTCTCTGGAGAATGCTTGTTATGTTTTGTTTCCTCCAGTATAAGGTATGGTTCTCTGATGTTGTAGTGTTAGCTTCTCCATTGATATTCATAAGACAGCAAGAAGAGTTGGTGCCAGCATTTCTTATTCTGTCAGAAGCAATGGGTCTACAAATCTGTAGTCGTACTTTAATTTAAGAGCCAGAGTTGCCAACATGCGAAAAAATATTTCCAGGTACAGTTCTCCTAATGAACCAAGGTGTGGGAATGCCAGGCCTCCAGCCACCAGATAGCTGTTGGGTATATTTTGGTGCATTTTAAGTTTTTGTTTGTTTTTTGTTTTGTTTTGTTTTGTTTTTCTTAAAGGTTTTGCACAAGAAATCTCCAGGGGGTGCTTGTCCTCAACTTTTTTTGAAAAAAAATCATCTCCTGGGAAAATGTTCCTTCTTTCCAGTGTTGCTCTACTGAGTTTGATCCACTGCTTTTGTTCTCTCAGCACTGGCTCCCTGTTTCATCTGGTTAGATTCTTACTCTGCAGTCATCGCTGTGGTATCAATCTCCGCCTGAATGTAGCTCTGAGAGGTGGCTGGAGAGGGAGATCTGGGAGCTGTTGCTGCATATTGGACACGGGGAGAGGAAGGAGTCACTGAGCGACCAAAAAAGCAAAATTGCCCCCTGCTGCTGTGGTCTCAGGACTCTGGATAGAATTAGTTATTTGGAGTGAGATTGCAAACCTTGGACTAGTCTTTGCTAAATTGGAACTGTTTAAGCACTAAGTATTCCAGCTTTTACCATCTATTAATCATTGAAATTAACAAGTGGGACACAGCTGGCAAATCATTTCTTGTTGTTGCTGTACATCAGTTCAATCCAGAATTTTTCTCTGACCAGGAAAGACTGGGGGGGGGAAACCACATTCTTTAATGAAGTGTGTTCCTTTGCAAGAAAGAGAAAAAAATGTTTCCGCATTCTTATGCTCCCCTGAAACAGATTCTATACATTTTCAGTGCATGTCTATGACCCTTTTAATCTACAAGTGGCATCAAGCAAGGGAGAAGAGCATTCTCCCTTCTCTCACATACATTGCTGACCATCATTATTCAGAAGACAGCATTTGTCAGCAAGGAACGGGTCCAAAGCAGATTCGATGCACAGGTAATTACAGGATGAAAATTGGCCAAAACCCAGGATGCTGGTTGCCACTTTATTGGGACCAGGTGGGAATGCAAGCACTTAAAACAGCTTCTCTGGCTTTATTTTGGACGCCCAGTGCCAGGTTTATAATTGTGAATAGCTGCCTTACTGCGTGATGTCAATACAACAGACTACAGTATTAGGGACATCCCTATCAGTGGAACATCATTTCACGTTAGTTATCTAATATGGTATTTCACTAATGTATTGTGACAGTGTCTAACAAAATACACAGCTTGCATTTGCCTATTGCAATTGCTAGTTCTGTACTGATAGTCTGACATATTCTTTTCCCTGTCCCTACTGAGTGTACTGTAACAGAAAATAGATAAAGTTTTCATATTTTATATAGAAGATACTTTTAATCTAGAATATTTTTATAGCTGTTTTTGTTAGAGCTGGTTGAAATATTTTCAACCTAACACTTTTCCGTGGAAAAGTGCAATTTCACGGATATTGAAACTTTTGGGGGAACATGTCATTTTCTATGAACACTTTCAACAGGAAAAAGCTGAAACATTTTATTTTGATAGTCTCCAATTTCTATTCCTGACCATCTCTAGTTTTTGCATTTGTTGGTAGAATGTTTTCATAAGAAGGAACTCAATGAACATTTTTCATCAGGCTGATAAACACGGGCACTTGTGCTGGAGAGACACTGCAATGGAATGTTTTTTTATATATATGTTATATATAAGGTTCAGTGCTCCCTTGTGTTCCGCAGAGCAATGCCTTTACAGAAAGAAAATTCCTTTTAAAAAACCTTTTTTAATCAATCTCTATCAAGTTGGCTCCAGTTTGCACAGCCATAGAAGTCTAGCCTTAAGGCACAACTCTGATCTGGGTCTGGGAGCTTGTAAAGCTCAGCATGACAGTCCTCAAATTTAGTTTTGGAGAAAAACAAGAGACAATCGATGATGTACACAAATATACTGCTATTGATTGGGAATGAACTTTTCGGTTTCTTCCTTTGCCTCAATCCATCTTTGATTAAAAGTACAAATGATTAATCATATACATGTGCTATCTGTGTGCTTACTTAATCAGGAAGTGATTGCTCCTCTTTCTCTTGCTCTTACCCAGTGTATGAAGAGGTATGTGGGCTAGTAGTCTTATGGCATCCTGATCTGGGAACCAGGAATTCCTGATTTCTAATTCTGTCTCTGACGTTGACACCTTTTGTGGCCTTGAGCAAATCACTTAATGAAAATCATATGCCTCAGTTTCTACATCTGTAAACTGGGGGAGGGGCGGGGAATAATACTACCTTTGCCTTATCTACCTCTGAAGGGCCCTGTGAAGATAGAGTGTGTGCTTTTCAAAAACACCTAAGGGAATTAAGGTATCCAATTAAATGTTAATGGGAGTTGGGCACCTAATTCCTTTAGGTGCTTTCCCACCCCAGCTTAATTTGTTAATATTTGTAAAGTGTTCTGGTGACAAAGAGCTCAAGAGAGAGTGTTAGTGGAGGTTTATGGTGGAGAGTAATTGTCCAAATACATATAGTGGTAGCTCTTGGTAAATCATTGCTTTTAAACGGTGACCATTATGTTTATAAACAATCCCTCTTTTCTTGGTGGAGGCTCCTTACATGACATGCGTCTCAGTCTGAGAAACTTTGTATTTCCAGCAGCATGTTTCTTGAGCCAGATGACAATATGTGCTGCATATCTTAGATAAAATCAGGAGTCTGTCCTGCCATTAATGCACTATGGTTTTCCATGTGTAGAGTAACTCCCGTTGTCCTTCTAGTAATGTGCCTTAGCAGTGTAATTCCTTTGCCTGCATATGCTGTAATGGGGATACTTCTAGGAATCTGAAAGCTCCAAAGCTTTGACTGAAATGAACAAGATACTGGTCTGGTTGGGGTCCCTGGGAGCTCTTGCTTGAGCTAACAGGTGGGTGAATCACTGGCAGTTGTGGGGCACGGTGGGGAGGGTTGGGTCAAACCCAAACCAAATATTTTTAAATTTTTCAGTGAATTAAAAAATGTTTTGAGTTTGAGCCCTTTTAAACATTGTTGAATTTTTAAAAAATAAATTTCTAAACGAAAAATAGTTTGAACTGAAAAATCAAAACATTTCATTTGGAAAATGATTATGTGAAATGTTCCAACTTTTTCATGTACTTTGTTGTTTTTTTAAATGAACAAGTCATCAAAACCGACATGAATTTGTGAGGGATTTAGATGTCACCAAATCTGCATTTTTGTCTCTCTCTACCGCTCTCTCCCCGCCCACCCACCCCCAAAAAAGTTTCAACTGAAAAACATTGCCCAACTCTACTTGTGAAGACCCCTGGGTATATAAAAAAAGAGGGGATTGCTGGTAGTGTGTTTTCCTCACCTTTTGAATGTACTAACCTTCTCTCTTTTGTCTCAAATATACTGAGCTTTTTGCATGCCTCAAGGCCCATCTTTCCTTCCTTGCTTTTTTGGAGGCAGGAGAATTATAAAGACCTGGTCAGCAGGATGACTGTGTGGAGGGAGCTTAAGTTTGCTTAAATTCTACTGCAATAGAATATTATGTAGTGGAAGAAAGCAGGGGAGTCTGTTTATTTTATAGAACTGTATATTTTAACTGGGGTGTTCAGAACCTGGGCCAGCTGTTCTTTTTTGTTTTGTTTTGTATTATTTTTAATAATCTAGCATAGAGATATGTGATGACCTTGCCAAAAAAAGAAGAAAACTTTTGTGTGACTTGAGATTTTCTCCACTTTCTATGGCAGCCATTTTTTTTAACACATGCAATTAAAATTTTAAAAGGCCACATTCAATGCTGAAATATTGTCCTTTCTGCTAATTTTACAGCCAGATAAGAATGCTTCTGTTCTTGAAGGCATGCAATATTCTGTATAGGGTTAATTAAACTAGTAATGTATTAATTCTTCAAAATTTCCTATGTTTGATACACGTCAATATGAAAGTATATTACTTATAATCCAGACAGCAACAGACTGCCCTGACCCAGTCACATTCAATTTTGGAGCAATATCCTATCATATAAATAATTTTATGATCAAATTTTTGTAGCATCAGGTTTTATGGTCTGTTCCGGTTATAAAAAACATAATTATCAGACTAGATCTCTCAGATGCAATTCTTCCGATGAGTCAAAGACATGATTTCTACAAAGAAAAAGCAATGAAATCCCCTCTGTGTGCCAGGGACATTTAACCAACCACGCCTTTTTCCCAGGTAAAATTGAAAAGTTACTAGGACTAGCCACACACTGTGCAGTATAAGGCTCTGAGATAAATCCTGGAAATCTCATTGGCTTGGCTAGGGATATTTCTACTAGGCAGAGAGGTTGGTATGGAAATATGCTGTACAATTAGTGCTGTAACCACAAAGGCAGAGTCTTGCTGGATTCACTTCAGTACTTTTGACTTTGTTTTATTTGGTTCAGATGGGCTCCCTCCACCCACCCTTTGAGGTTTGTTTTATCTCAGGCTTGTTCTAACCCAAAACCGTAAAGGTGAAACTCAGAATAAAATGGACTAGTTTCATTACAATCTCTCCATTGTGAGAAGATTTGAAAGTCTTCCTTCAGTCCAGAAGACCCTACTACGCCTGACCACTTGTCACAAGTTTTTTACAAAAACAAATCACAAAACTCATTTAAAAAAAAATAACTCCTGTCTGGATTCAGAAGAAGTGGTCTTTTTGATTTTTCAGTTAGAGATTAACAGGTCCCAGAAATGTTTTGTGAAAATAGGTAAATGAGTTTCACATCCCTGTGGTATTTGTAGCAACATTAGCTCTGTATCAAATCCATGTGACAGTGCAGAAAAAGGTTTCCAAGACCAGTACATAGCATAGCTGACAAGGCTGGCTAGGTTCAGAAACCAGATCAATTATTTACTAAGGTACAGAACGCAACAGACACTAGTAGTCATTGCTGGATTCCCACCACAGATGATTTTTTTAAAAATTATATATAAGAGAACAGCCCATGGTAACACTTAACCTCTGTGTGGTTAGTTGGTGGTGGTGGTTCTTTTTTGTTTTAAACAATTTGGGATAATTGTGGAACTTATTGGAAAAGGAAACACTGGTGCTAAACAGTGTTTTTTGTGATATTTACATGAGATACGAAACTGTGTGAGCCAGACTAATTGCTTGTTCTGCTGAGTTAGTATTCCAGTGCTGCAAAGCAATGAGAATCCTGGTTCAGCCCTGAGGAATGGCTCAAAATAACCAGAATACTGGTGAACCTGGCCTGATATTTTGTGAACTATCGTCCTGTCCCCTAGCATGAGAAGTTTCTTATTCACCAAACAAAATATCCCCTAGTTGCCCAGAATTGAAATTTGAGCAGTATCTTCATTTCAAGTTGTTAAATGTGTGAACAATTCCCAGGGCAATTCTTTAACTAATAACTCATACAGGTCACAGTACTTTGTTACTTTTGATCAGATGTATTCTCTTGTATGAAAATGACACAAGCTTTGTGGTTGTGTAAATTGGCTCTGCTCCAGTAGGGTTGAAAACCGCTATCTGGAGATAATTTGGCCCAGTATGTGCAGAGAAAATGGGTCTTAATAATTGACTAAAAAATAAAAACATATAGAATGTAATCCTGAAAACCCAAAATTCCCTCTGTCCTACTGGTGATTTCCCAGCCCTACATAGTAATTTCTGTTAAAGAGCACTGAGTTCCTGTCAGGTTTTGTTTTGTTTTTTCCATCTCCTTTTCTGCAGGATAGATGAAATGTTAAGCCTTCAAGGTGTGCATTATAAAATGTATCCCATCTGATGCCTCCTATTTTCTACATAAAAATCTGAGGTGTTCTACTTTGTGTTGCCACAAGGTCATAAACTAGTGAGTGAAGACAACTGTTTTTTGCCACCTTTTTCTACCATTCTTTGCTGAGTAGTGTTGCCTGGTCTATGGATTGTGTATTAATTATATTGACTACTTATCAATTCCCAGTTATCACTCTGAGGTTTGATAGGTTCTTGTCCCAAGATCAAGCCCATGATGTGCACACTTACAACAATCAGACTTTAGGAACCTTTTGTACTTCTAATAGTTTATTAATACAGTTAGCAAAGTCACAAACACTCTAACCCAGCAAGTTGATTTAGATAATACAAAATGTACATCTGAACATCCATATACTCACACCATCCCTTGCAGAACAACCTGAAATGTTAGCCAGTATCTTCCTTATCACCATCACTGGTGGGCATCATCCTGAATCTTCCCCTCCTCCTGCACACATAATACGTTATGCTACCGCCACTAAGCCTAATGCATATTCAGTATAGGGATTTCCCCCCTCGTCCTTATTTGTATTTCCTCACCCTACTAATGTTGGGGTGCCTTTCTCCTACAGCTTAGTATATTAATGATCTCAACTTATTATCATATAAATCAATTAATTGACAGGGCATTCTTGTGGTCAGACATCTGCGGATGTTCCTATCCTAAAATATCCAAAAATTGATGTTAGTTTATATTCCTGTGGTTGCCTGGTGTTATGTATAAACTTCCCCTTAAACACACTCCTCAAAACTTAGGGGTGACGTTGGGCCATTTATCTGTGCCAAAGTCCATAGGACTCAAAACTTATGCTAACTGCCGAAGCCAATGTCTTACAGGATACAGGCCTGTAGGTTGCTTGCATTACTGATAAAATAAATGCTAAAGCTAGCTCTCTGGGCTATAGCACACAAACATAAATGTCTGTAAACTACATACTTTGGAATGCTAGAGAATTTTTCATGCAAACAAAAACCCATGTTAAGAAATTACAAGATTCTGTCTTCAAACCACAAAAGCCAGGGAAGTCCAAATAAAGGCTAAAATATAACTAACAATGCTTGAATATTATGCTTGTGTGGTATGGTAGCTTTTCAGTGGCCTTGAGCTATTCATTTCAGCTGTGGTCAGAAGACTGTCAGCCTAGAGTTGTCCCTAGAGGCCCGAGGTGTTTAATTTTCAAGTTTTAGTTTCAGCAGGAGAATGAAAATTCAGCCTATTAAATAAGGACTTGGGAGAAGAGAGATGAACTGTGAAGACAACATCTTTGCTTAAGAGGAAACTTATTCTCAAAAGTAATCACTGAAACATCTCTGTGTACCCACTCCAAATCCTTGGGGACACAGTAAAACACAGATGATATCTATTTACTCTTGCATGTATGTGTTTTTGTTTTAAAGATTTGTTAGAATAGCAAGTGCTTTTTAATCTTTGTTTCAATCTGAATTATCTGTTTAGTCTGATACAGTATATTGAGCAATGGAGGTGGGCAATAGTTTTGAGAGAGATGAAGGCTGGTAGACATTAAGTAGTAGCAAGGCAGTATAAAATGTCATTTGGAATTCTAGGTACCAGATTAGTAGCCCCAAGAAACTGAAACCCTCTATTGATATGCAAAGAACAGTTTCAGCATGGGCAGAAGCAACACTGCTCAATCAACGTGCCTCACACCTGATCTAAAAGAATATCTCAAAGGGGTAAGATATTTGTTAAATTTCCTTTCCAATTAACTTGACAGCTCTGCTGAGGCTACAAATAAAAATACTAATTCATGCTAATTGCAGTAGTGCTCCCACGTCAGCTAGGAACTGGACTGAGATCCCCTCAGCTCCAGCCAGCTCAACAAACAGCTTTTTGATAAAGTGCAGGACTGGGATTCAAAAGATTTGGTTTTTGGTCCTATCACTGTGTTACCTTGGGAAATTCACTTATCCATTCTGTCTCAATTTCTCCATCTCAAAATGGGGACAGTAATGGTCACCTACCTCCAATTAGTGTATGTGGTAAGCCTTGGAATGAAGCTATGTCTCAATAAATGCCAAGTAATGTATATTGGAGGGAAAATTTAAACTACTCATACACCTTACAAGGTTCCTGACCTGACACGGTTACGTTAGAAAGGGACCCGGGTGTCATTGTGGACAGCTCAGCAAAGACATCTGCTTAGCATGCAACCGTGATCAAAATACAAACAAAATATTAGGCTACATAAGGAATGGAGTGGGGTGTAATACAGAACATATTATGCCTTTATGTAAATCAGTGGTGCAGCCTCATGCGGAACATTGTGCAGTACTGAGGGCCCCATCTCAAAAATATTATTGCAGAAGTAGAGAGGGGTTCAGAAAAGGGTGATGAGACTAGTCAAGGGCAGGAAGGAACTCTCATAAAATGAGAGTGAAGAGTTAGGGACCGTTTACCTTAGAAAAGAGTTCAATAAGAAGGGACATGGTAAAAATATATAAAATAACGAATGGTCTAGAGAAGGTAGATTGGGAGCATCTATTCTCCCTGGCTTGTAACAAAAACAAGGGAACAGTGAATAAAATTAAAAGATGGGAAAATCTAAACGGATGAAAGGAAATACTTTTTTCCTTTATGGGTATTATTTAAACTGTGGAGCTCATTGCCACAGTGAGTCGTTCAGACCAAGAACTTAGTAAGATCCAAAAAAAGATTAAACATGTATAGCGATAACAAGAATATCCGGAGTTGTTATAATTATGATATTTTTGGAAGGGATATTAAGCCATATGCTCCAGGGTGTAAGCCAGTCTCTAACTATTGGAAATAAGGATGAGACCTAAAAGATGGGTGCAGAATATCCCACATCTGCTACTGCCTGGTTCTTCCTCCTTCCTCTGAAGCATCTGGTGCTGGCCATTATCAGAGAGAGGATACTGGACTGGATGGACATTTGGTCTGATCCCGTCTGGCAATTTCTGTGTTCCTATGATAAGTACAGTATTGTTGTTAATAATAATCACTACTGACCTGGCCTGGATCTGCATGATTAGGTAACATGGGTAATTGAGACTGTCTTTAATTCCCTGAGCCATCCAAACCCCTGAATCAGAATGCCTTTTTATCAGAAATCCCTAATTCACCAATTTTGGTCACTGAGAATCATTAGGGACCATCAGATTTTCATCATTACACATAGTTCTTAATGAGACCCTGTGCTAGGTGAAATATTAATATTCTGTCAAAATGTCTACTTTTTTAGTGTGCTGTGTTAGTCCCAGGAGAGACGAGGTGAATTTTCATAAAATTGCCCTGTTTCTGCTAGAAAACAAGGTGGGCAAGGGAATATATTTTATTGGACCAACTTTTTCAAAAGCTTATCTCTTCCACCAACAGAAGTTGATCCAATAAAATATATTACCTCACCTGCCTTGTTTTTCACTTTAGTAGAAACAGGGCTATTTTTTAAAAATGCAGTGTTCTTTAATAAAAAAAAAGTGTGTACATATTTTTGCCAGCAAACTATATTGAATGTTTGGTGTCAAATTTTTGCATGACTCTTTTAAGCTGCTCTTGATAGATCATGTTAGTCACATGATGAAATGTGTTTTTCACTGACTGGCTAAATCTATCCCAGGAGGATCGGCACGTGCCATTTTGACTTATCTTCTCAGAGAAAGAAAATAGCTGAGAGAATGTTTTAATGAACGGCCTACATATTCCATGGAGCTTCAGTTACATTTTCCTGTGTTCACACTCAGTGGAGGGTGTCCTCACACCAATGAGGTTAATACTGACTCGTGGGCAAGACCTGCTCTAAAAGCTCTGCCATACACATGGGAGGCTGCAGAAAGGCTGATTCACAGCAACACCTTCTGATCTCACACATTTGGAGTCCTTATGGTGCATATACTTACCACACACTTATACAAAAGTTTTTTTTAAAACATGTATTCTGTGAAGCTGTTAAGATCGCGTAATTCGTTTGTCTTCTGGGAATTGTAGGGTCTGTCCTCACTAGGAGGTAGGGGTGTGATTACCCAGCTCACACAGACATACTCACGCTAGCTCTCCTTGAGCTAGTGTGTTTAAAATGATAGCGTAGCCAGGACAGCGAGGGCAGAAGCAGAGGCTAGCTGGGCTGTGAATGTACATACCCATGGGATTCAGGCAGATTAGTATGGGGGGCGCTAGTCCATGATGCCATTTGCTGCTGCCCATGCTGCATAGCTACAGTACTGTTGTTCGAACATTAGCTCAATGAAAGCTAGCACGAGTATGTGTATTTGAGAATCACACCTGTGCCTCCTAAAGTAGATGTACCTTATAATGTACTTTTATTTTTTTAAACAAAACTCTTGACTTTTATTGATTGCCAAAAAGCATCTAAAACTCCCAAGTGTGTGTGTGTGTGTGTGTGATTAGTTTTGCCCATTGAGGTCCATACTGATTATTTTCAATGCCGCTTGGACTCGGAAGTCGCATTTCATGTTCCACTAGCAGAGTAAGATAAACCGGTTTGAAGAAACAGAGCGTGAGAGATTCTAAGATTGGCAAGCTCACAATTTGACCTAATGTATAGCACACAGGCCCTGATTCAAGAAAGCATCCCTATTCAGGAAGAGCCTTGAAGCCAAGTAAGTTCCATTGAAGTCAGTGACATCGAAATGTGTGCTTAAGTGCGTTCTTGAATAGGGGTGGAATTAAGCACATGGCTAACTGTTTTTCTGAATCAAGTTTGTAGTTTTTAATTGTCCTCCTACTACTGAAACATTTATATATTTTTGAAAAGAGTGGCTACAAGTGGGTTGAAATGTAACCAACCTTACAGTGTGAGGCATTTGTATGTGTGCCCACAAACAAAATCACTTTTTCCAGTCAGGCTAAGTTTTAAACCTACCATCATTGACAGTGTGCATTTTAACTACATTGCTACTAGCAATCATTGTTATAATATACTTCATAAAAAAAAGATACAGAAGCCTGCAAAGGATAATGGGAAGCTATTACAGACTACAGTTGGAAAGTACAGTGTTATTCCCTCAGGATAAAGCTATCTCTTATGTACATATAATTAATATGTCTGCCAGTAACAGTTATTAAACAAAGGGTAGGAATTGTTTCTGTTGAATAACTTGACCTGGGAGTAAAGCCAATTTAAAAGGCATCTGATTAAAATATGTTAAGGTCACAGATCACTGTGAAATATGAAGTGGGAAGTAAATGGCAGAAGTTTACTCATGGGTAAGATTAAATGCTATGGAATATGTTTTCTGCACTAACAGCGGCTTTCAAATGTAAAATATGAAAAGTGCTCATTTTAAAGGTTATTTTTCTAGAGGCATTGCAGGGTCACACTGCACTGAATCCTTGCAGTATCGATAGTGATGAAGTTCACCCTTCAGCAACTGAGATTCTGTCATCATTCCCACTGTAAATTCCCTGACTTCTGTATAACCAGCTCATCCATAAAAAAGTGTGCTATGGTTGGAAAGTTGCCTTACCAATTTCCTGACCAAAAAAAGCTTTTGATTTGTAACAGAATTTGAAGAAAATTGGTTTTGACACCACGAAGCGCCTCATCTTGCATTACTACGCTAAGGCCTGGTCTACACTTGAAACGTAGGTCGACAGACATAGCTATGGTGCTCAGGGGTAAGCGCCACAATAGAAGAACGCTTTCCACTGCTGTAGGTTGTGTCTACAAAATGGGATCACAGTAGCACCCGTACAGTGCCATAGCTGTGCCACTGTAGCACCCATCCTGTAGACAGGGCCTAAATCTCTAGGGAGGTTGGATATACAAGGAATGCAGGATCGGGCCCGCCTTTAACCTGCTCCAAAAAAATAAAAATAAGAAGTATCCCTAGATTCGTATTTCCTGAAAAAAGGAAAAACATACTAAAGTGATGGGTCTGTAGAAAGCCTATAGGACCAGCCTGCTTTGTCATAAACTGAAATTCTACAAGCTATTTGCACCACATGTTGAAAAAAAAATGCATTATAAAATTGGAATTAAATAAAAAAGGAAATAATTAGGAAACGGGATCTAATATTTTGAAAGGTTCCAAAATGTGTATTTACACAATGCTGTAAGGACTGTGCTATACATCCCCTTGCATAGGTGGGGAAGTGAACTCTCTCTCTCAATCCCAATTCAGCCAGACATAGTATGGTTTCCAGGCTGTGGTGTTCAAGGAAATAGAATAGGGTTAATATTGGTGCATGGGTCATTGCTTCATTGCAGAGATACTCTTTGAGCTGATCAGATTCCTCACTACAGTGGAATGGAGTCACCTAGGCAAAAAGCGTTTTGTGATTTCACAGTCCAGTCCAGCAGCTGATGATTTCTCTAGATCCTTGAGTTCCTTGGCTGTCACTAAACAAATGGAATATTCACTTTGATTCCACTCATAAGGCTGGGCATGCTCCAGATCTGGTGTTCGTCATTGAAGCATACAGATTTTTTTTTAAGGTTGACTATGTCGCTCCCTCTGCTGGGTTTTGGATTTGAGATTTTCTCTCTGAAGAATTTTCTCTTTACTTTGCAAGCAAAATTGATTGGATTCTGATTGACCCGTCTAATGCTGGGGAAACAGAACAATCTGCTTGTGTTTGTCTGTGTCTCCCTCTGGAGTTATGGAGGTGCTGGAACAGCTTTGTGCTACAACTTGTGAGCTGGACTCTTGACCTTTCTGGCTGTTGAAGGCCAGCAGTGAAGTAATAGGTCGACTGTTGATTGAGATATGCAAACTTCCTTAAGGGGCAAGAAGCCATTGTGAGGCCCATGCTCCAGAAACTAATTCTAGATACTGACACTGTGGCTGGCTAACTAGCCGTTAATAGCCAATCTCCCATTTTTGGAGAAGGTTATTAGCAGGGTAACTCTGATAATTTCCTATGCCCTTCGGTTTCCTGACCCCAGTCAATAAGATTAGAGGTCTGGGGGGACAGAAATTGCATGGGCTGTGTTAGTTGATTATTTCCTCTTAGCAATGGAGAAACATAAATATCTGTAGTGATTATTTTAGATCTGTCACATGGGCAGCGGGGTAGCATAGGCCAGGGAAAGCTGTCCCTCCCCAAACAGCCTGGTGTGGCCCCACCTATGCTCCACCCCCAGACCTCCACCTGCCTGCTTCTAGTTCCCTTCCCACTCTTTGGTGGTGGAGAGGCTGGGACAGGCAGGCTGGGGCCAGTGCTCACAAGGCTGGGGGTGCTGGGGCCACGCTGCGCAATCAGCCTGGCACTGGGGTTGGTGGCGCTGGGACTGTGCCGCCCGCCCAGCGCTGGGGTGGGGAGCACTCTGGCCACCTCCGGGGCTGTGGCTGCGGGCGCTCTGGTCATGATGCCCACCTGGCGCTCCGGGGCTGGGGGTGCTCTGGCCATGCTGCCCGCCCAGCGCGCTGGGGCTGGGGGCGCTCCCACCACGCTGCCCACTCAGCGCTCTGTGAAGTGTAGTTATAGGCCAGCTGTCCCCTTCCCTGTGTATTCTTTACCATGGACTACCACTGGAGTCTATATTGTTGCCCTTTCCTGCTCAACATATATATGAGGTTACCAAGGAGACAAATGGGCGGGACATATTCAGTAGGCTGATGATATCCAGCTCTATGTCTTCATCACCATGTATCTATGAAGGGTTCTTGACTTAGGGTCTGACTCCCTTGCTCAGTCCTTAGTCCAGAAAGCTCCCATTGAGTTAAATGGGAGTAAGGATAGAATAAAAACTGAGTAAATTTCAAGAGAATTATTTAATCCCAGTGTTTGTTATGCCTAGGTAATGAAGAGGTTACTGAGGGACTCGTGTGTGTGTGTGAGTGAGAGAGAGAGAGAGAGAGAGAGAGAGCTCACACACGTGTAGTTCTGTATATTGTGTGAATTTTCATTTAGTTCTGTACAAGGGGAGATGTTGAATAGTGTTTCCCAGCACTGAGGGAGTTTGCAGGAAATCTACATTATAATGCACTGTTTTCGGCTGTGAGGGATGCCACAGTAGAATGGAAGATAAACCCAGCCATTTTCACCGTTCTGTCAATATAGCGCATGACCTGCAGCAGGAATGCATAGCAGGATGACTAAGGCCAGGATCTGTACCTTCACTTTGAATTTCCTGCTCTTTGTTTGAGCCAGAGCCTTTGCATTGTTTTAATATTTTGCCTCTGTATTACCCAAGTGAATGTAATTGCGTGACATCAGCAGTGTGAAATGCACAGTGCTGAGATCATCTTCATTTATAGTTGATATCTGATTTAATCTCTTCTTTACCGAAAGACAGAAATAACAGAGAAGGGGGAGGAAATGCCTAACATAATTAAAATAAAATGTACGTGGGCATGTTATGAGATTAATCACATACTGGTGTGTTGTGCCATTCATTATCACATTCTGAGAACTGCGTTGCATCTCATTTTTTGTGTGATTTCCTTACCGATGGCAAACGTGGTGCCGCCGCCAGCATTTTGTCATCTATGGAGTGTGAGATTAATATACATATTGTACAAGAGAGCTGCACAGATGATTTTCGAAGGGTCAGAAGAACATTCCAAAGATTTAAGATTTACCACTGAGTTAAGGTGAAATGTTCTGCAGCATTCGCTCCACAGCAAGCTGCAGGTCTGGAGTAAGAACCTCCACTGCTGCTAGTTTTGGCACCTAGTTTCTGCATCTGAAAGCTGGAGTGGCTTGAAAGGCTTCTGTAACACAATCTGCTCTGGGGGTGGGGGTGCATTAGCATTCTCTTTGTAGAGGAAAGAGATTGAAATGTATTACAGGGCTACTGACACCTGTCTTGTTAAAGCATGTGGGGGGCAGGGGCGGGGAGCAGGTGGAGGGGAATGTTGTTAAGGTATCTATGAGCCGTACCAGTTTTTGATTGAATCCCCTTATTTTCTAAACATTGAGTTTTAATGCCACAGTGGCATTTTGCCCTCGGGCTTTTTTATTGAGCTGTAGAGGAACAAATAAAAGAAACACTTGATCACTTTATAAATGCTGCCCATTGCACATGGTGTTTAATGACTGTATATATCCACTTCCAGTGCATTGAAATGCTTCAGCCTTGCCTCAAAGCATTCTACCTCTATTCAGAGTGCAAAGAATGGAGTTCCTGTAGGATTGTGGAGTGCAGCTCATTTTGCGTATAAACAGTTGCTTTGACCTTGTACAGGCAAATGGGCCCTGTCAGGCCTGGAATAGCAGGGCCTGGAAATCATCTGTTTAGTCAGTGCTGGTTCAGGTCATTAGCTCGTGTTTACGGCTGGGAATTGGTGATATTGCTCTGTGTATAAGGGGCTGAAGGGCTGAATACTAAAAGGCCCTTATTTACCAACAGCTTTATTTTTTAATTTAAAATTAATTCAGATTGAAATGATCCATTTAACCCTTAATTAGGACCCTGTTTTCCTCTGAAAGTCAAATACAGTCAACACACTTTGCAGTTGAAGACTGCCTCATTTCTTTTAGCAGTAACTATCATGGATTGCTAAATACATCTGTTTTACTTTCACTAAGTTAACGTTCCCCATTCTCTGGAGACCCAACAATTATGGCTTAAGGAACTCAATTGCTATCTAGTAATATGACAGGACTTTAGTCCTGAAAATACTCTTGGTCAGATGGGAGTATATGAGGAATAGTCAGTGGTTTTACTCTGAGATAAAAGCGATCAGAGTCTCGTTTGAGGATTTTTTAAATATTGTTTTAGTGTATGGTCAAAGGGGCCTAAGGGAGTTAGATGCTCAGCTACCATTGTACTTCAGTGGGTGTTGGCCACCTAATTCTCTGGGTTCCTTCTGATAATCACAGCGTATAGTTACCACTTAATCATTTACAAAACTTCCTTTACTCGGTTGCAATGTGTTGAGACCTTTTGCTCCCTAACCCAATGCATTTACTTCCTTTTGCATTGGTTTCGCTTCAGAGCTTCCAAGTTGATACGGTATAGTTGTTATTACCTGTGAAGCCTGGGAAAAATTAATGTTACTGTGGAGGGATGGCACATTTCTTTCCTCACTGTTACAGTCTTGCAGTGGGGCTGAGGTGGGCTGCAGGTATAGTGTTTCCATATGCTTCAGAGGAGTCTTCCATTATGGGCTAATGGTGATGGAGTCCTTCTGGGATCCATACAAGGAAGACCTCATTCCTGCTGCTGCTGTACATTCTGCACCTCCTGCTGCCTTCCTTTGCAAGCAAGGAGTCAGGACCTGATGGGGAAAAAGAGGAGAGCCAGCTGAGAAAGTAGATGGAAGTGCATGTGTAATGCTGACAGACCCCGGTCGTCAGCGGGCAGGATTGAACCAGGGACATCTGGAGCTTAGTGCATGACCCTCTTCCGTAGGGGTGGCCAACCTGAGCCTCAGAAGGAGCCAGAATTTACCAATATATTTTGCCAAAGAGCCACAATAATATGTCAGCAGCCCCCCACCATCAGCTCCACCCCCCCACCCACTCCCAGCGCCTCCCGCCCACCAGCAGCCCCCCCAATCTGCGCCTCCCCCTCCCTCCTCACACCACCTGATCAGCTGTTTCGTGGCATGCAGGAGGCTCTGGGAAGGAGGGGGAGGAGCAAGGGCATGGCAGGCTCAGGGGAGGGAGCGAGAAGGGGTGTAGTGGGGGCAGGGCCTGTGGCAGAGCCAGGAGTTGAGCAGTGAGCATGCCCGGCACATTGGAAAGTTGGCGCCTGTAGCTCCATCCCCGGAGCCTATACAAGGAGCCTCATATTAACTTCTGAAGGCCGCATGTGGCTCCGGAGCCACAGGTTGGCCACCCAGCTCAACCGCATGAGCTTAAAGCCAGCTGGCTGTTAGCTAAGGCTGTAGAGTAGACTCATTTAACTCTCTCTCTAGGTGGTCTCGGTGCCACTAGAAGGGACAGAACACCACACCCAGAAGGTGTGTGGGTTACACATGGAACCAGAGACTGGCTACATCTATGCCCTAACCCAGCCCCTTTCCCCAATGGTTAGAAACACTGCATTTTCTCAGGCACAGCATCCATTTAACCCAGGACACTGGCCCAATCCTGAAAGATTAAAACCCCTCAGGGTTGGCCAATATCCTTTTTTTTTTTTTTTTTTTTTTCCCTTCAGTAAAGCTTTAGCTAACGATGGTTTAAGCAACCAAAGAGAAGGATAACGTACTTCTTACCTCTAATTTAAAGTGAATATGGAAGTGGAGAGAGAGAGGCAATGAGGAGCAAACATTAACTGTAGAAGGATATTTTAAATAAATGCAAATGCTGCTCACAGCTGGGTCCCTGTTGAAACTAAAAAATACTGTATTGTGAAGATGAATGTGCCAGTATGTTTGTCTACCTGCCCGAAACCATGCAGTGCTGTTCATCCCAAAGAGCCAAGCTCTGCTCTCTCAACCAAAGAAGTCCAATCCTACTCACATCAGAAAAGTAATCTCTCTTGAAATGACTGATTTCGCTTTCTATCTTGTATGTCAAAAATAACTGACAAAAAAAAAATACAAAAATGGTGTGATCCCCCTTAGTCCCACCCTCTTTCCAGGTTTTAATTTTTAGTATAATTGCATTTCTTCTCCTTCGGGTTGTAGAGCACTGAATTATCTGAAATTGGTCTGACAGACAAGGACAGAAAGTGCAAGACAGCCTAAGGGGAAGAAACAAATCGGAATCCTCCCACTAGGGCATTCAGGGACAGCAGGGTTCTAACCAGCTCATTTCCCTTCTGACTGCTGACTTCATAGTATGATAGCAGAGCACCACAGAAAGCATGAAGACAATGAAGTTCCTTTCCCTGGAGAAAAGAAAAAAGCCTAATCTAGGTTTATTAAGATGCTTCCTGCATTATCCTGCTTCTTTTTTTCTTTTCTTTTCTTTTCTTAAATGAGGTCTATGGGCCTTCCCCTGAGGGGTCAAAAGGGAGAAGCTTTGTGACAAAGCAGATCTACTCCTCATTCTCCTCCATCCCTCTCCATTCCAACTGAAAAAATATACTTATATCTCCCACGAGTTTATGTACCAATGACAAATGAGCAATGGTTTAGATATGACGTGGTCGGTGCTTTGGAAATGCCTGTAATAAAAATTCTTATATTGTAACTTCAACCCCCAGCAGTTACCTGTAATCACATTATTGATGATACCAGTGTTGTAAATAAAATAATTTTAAAAAGCAATTGTCGTTATGTCTTATGGAAGGGATGATATCATGATATGGACTTCTGTTTTAGGTTATTAACCCTTGTATCACTGCAAGGGAAGACCTTGCAGCATTATTTTAAGAGAATATATTATTTTATTTATATATGGTTCTCAAATCCAAGTAAATGATTTTATGTGAAACCATTTGAACTAGATAACTAGAATTACATTTGAAAAAAGAGTTTTTGGTGGACATGCACTGTACATACATCCATGACAAACGTAGTGTGAGTTCATCGTTTGAAGTAATTACCCTAACTAGCACTTCTAAAGTCTGCACTGATATCAGGTCTTCATTGACTTTGAATTTCTTCTTAGGGCTCAGCTGATGACTTTCTATGCCAAGAAATAGGATAATGTGGTGGCCTTCTGGTCACAGGAGTAATGTGGTGGCCTTCTGGTCACAGGAGTTAAAATACAGTGACTCACTGTGGCTCTGATATTTTTGTCCATTCAGCTTTATTGGGAGGGGACTGAGGTTTGACTCCTATTTACAAACAAAACAAAACCCCAAACCCCACATACCACCAAAATCTTAACCAGATGGTGGCACAAGAAGCCATGGCCCTAGGGAGAAAGCCATGTAAGTTTATGCAGATACAGTCATTGGTACTAGGCCATGTGAATTTTGCCTGCAAGGTCATTCTTGCCAGGTTTGTTTTCATTAACGGCCTGGTGGCTTCCACATCATAGATTAAACACGGGATCATTTCATAAGGCTAACAGAAAAAATCTTTCAAATCTGGGGTCTCTTTCTGGGACATATTAATGGCTAAGATACAGCAGCAGCACCCAGTCTGGCTTTATATGTAAGGTTTGTGGAGAGCTAAAGGGTGGCTGAGATGGGGGGGACTTCTTGTGGAATGTGTCATATTTCTCAAACTATGTTCAGTGCTGTCTGGTTCTTTTCTTATTAACATGCTTCAGTTATCTTGTTCAGGTCCTGAAGCTAACAAACAAGTTTGTCTGATCCAAAAACTGTCTTGACATTAAGCTACAGAAAGTAGCCACGGTGACCACTTTCTCACCTTCCCCTATTCCCTATACCTCCTCCCCCCCCCTCAAAAAACACAAATTGTTTGGCTTATTCTATCTTTTTCCAATGCATTTTCCTTGGTGTTCATTTTCTACATTTGGGCAGCATATGGGTTAGCCCGAAAGATCACATAGTGTTGTCCCCCATACACTGTACTGTCTTTATATGAAGATTGCCAGTTTAGCAGGATATTAGAGCTGATGAACTCATATTCAGGCTTCAGATAAGCATGTAAATCAGGGATGGATTTAGGGTCCCCTCTAGCCAACCTTCAGTGTGAGGGTGACTCCAGACTTGCCAATCATGCATGGTAGGGAGGCGGGCTTTAGAAGGAGGAAGCCCTGAGATGGGAACTGCTAGAGTGGGTCCAGAAGCAGCAGGAGGAATCCCCTCACCAGAGTTGACCCAGCTCTGCCTGATAGGGAGAGACTGACACGGCTACCTGGCCTTAAGGACTCCAGTAAAGCTGCTAGCCACGCATTCTGCTGCCACTGATACTTTTGTTGTTGTTGACCCCAGGATGAGCTTGTTCTCTGTTGACTTTGAACTTTTGCTTTTCCCCACCCATAATAAATTAAGCACGCCTGCAAGGGTGGGGCCCACTGCAACGATTAAGGGACTGGGACTTGAACTGGGCTGACCTCGTGGTGATAACTGGGCATGGCAAAGGGGCCCCAACCCAGCTATGGACGTACCCACAAGAGAGACTTTTACAGGGTGGGATGGTGTTCTGGCCCAGGAAAGAAGAAGTGTTCTCTTTGTGTCAAAAAGAATGCTTTTGAATATCTCTTTTTTGTCACATATGCCATTTTGAAGATACTGGGGAGTTTTCTGTAAAGTCTGTGCATTAGACAGTATTAATGCAGACCATTATAGGAAAAAATAAATGGCAAAGCTAACGTGTTCTAAGACATTAACTTTGCTATGTTATCTGTTAGTGCTGCTATTATTGCATACCACCGTTTAATCGATGTACGTCTGTGTAGAATGGCAGAGTTTCAGCAAGACAACAGTATTTGCTAAACCTCATTTGGAGACAGGTGCATTTCTTAGATAGAGAAGTCCATGTTTCTATCACAGATGAGCAGGAGAGTTTGGTGCTTATCTGTGTATTTTTATTCTGGGATAATAGCGAGGTCATCTTGACAGAGAGAAAGCAACAGCATTATTTTGCTGGTTGGGGATTTTGTAAAATGTTCTTGTTTACTTAATTCACATCTCTGTGTTTTTTTTTTTTTTTTTTAAAAGAGCCTTTTTCCTTCTGAGGCAAGTATGGCACTGGAATCAATCTCAAATGCAATAAGAGGGAAATTGGAGCGTGTGAATGTTAATGAAACAACACATAGAGTTTGTCAGATGCAGTACATACAGGCTCTGGCACCACTCCTAGAGGACTGTGTTTTAATGCAAAAGTCATCCTTGTAGTACACTTGGTGAGAGTTCCTGATCTTCACTCGATACCCGAGCCAATTCAGTGAGCCTGGCTTAGTCTTTCAGAAATGAAAAAGTTCTGTCACCATGCAGGTTATTTTCTGGTTTTGGCCTGCTTAGTCATGCTATTGGAACAAACATAGGTTACAGTTGTGTTGCTTCCATAAGCAAGCCTTGGCAAGAGAGTGACAGTTAGCCTCTTTGCATGACAGAGCCAGTTTTATAAATTAACCAGGATGGGGAGGCAGGAGAGGGGAGTAAAGCTTTGATAATGAAAAGTAGAAACTGCTTCCTCCTGTTGTGGAGTATAGTGTTATGTGAGACACACAAAATGAGAGATAAAGCTAAGTTTTATCATAAGCATAAAGAACTCCTATGTAGCAAGAGGGCTATTGCCATCAGCTCCGTCATTGTAAGAAAGTACATATTTTATAGATAATAAACACATACAAAAATGCGATGTATGTATGAACAGATGCCAAAATGATGATAAAGGCAGAATGTTACAGTGAGCCAGGCACCCATGAGATTTAAAATTATGTCATTGTTTTGCAGCATGCCGACCTGGGTTCTACAAGGCCTTTGCTGGTAATGTGAAGTGTGCCAAATGCCCACCTCACAGCTCTACCTACGAAGATGGTTCTGTGAACTGCAGGTGTGAGAAGAATTACTTTCGATCTGAGAGAGACCCTCCATCCATGGCTTGCACCAGTGAGTAGTATCATGATGGCTTGGGGCTGTGATTGTCTTTTGTCCTCTGCCCCATTTAAGTTCTTTAGCTGTGTACAAAGCTTTCTTCTCCAGATCTGTCTCAGCACCTTGTTTCTCAAATACAGAATAAATTCAATTTCCAAACAAAACCCCCTCATCTCTCTTGTTTCGGGTCCTGCTTTATATTAGGCAGGCTATCAGAGCTTATAGGAATGGATTTATATATCTCTTTTTACAATTCCTTTCTGCTGTTATCTGTCATATTTAATAGGAAAAAGGGACTGCGATGTTTAAAACTAATACCAGTGTTTTCAGAATAGTGTATCACATGTGTATTGTAGTTAGCAGTAAATTGTTTTCTATGTTTCTGCAAAAGCATCTTCCAAATTGAGTCATGTCTTGAAGATAGTTAGCAATCCTCAATTGTGTGTGTCTATAATCCAGTGCAGGGATCAGCAACCTTTGCCACACGGCCCGTCAGGGAAATCCGCTGGCAGGCTGGGATGGTTTGTTTACCTGCAGCATCCGCAGGTTTGGCCAATCGCAGCTCCCACTGTCCGCGGTTCGCCGTTCTAGGTCGATGGAGGCTGCGGGAAGCGGCGGCTAGCACATTCCTTGGCCCGCGCCGCTTCCCACAGCCCCCATTGGCCTGGAGTGGCAAATCGCAGACAGTGGGAGCTGCGATTGGCCGAACCTGCGGATGCTGCAGGTAAACAAACCATCCCGGCCCACCAGTGGATTTCCCCACATGACAAAGATTGCTGATCCCTGATCCAGTGGAACATCTCAGGAGGACCATGAGGTGAAGAATAAAGACAATATGGTTATTTACTGTGGTTGGTTCCATATTTGTGTGTCCTGTTGTTCTTGTGGAAAAGCACCAGATAAAATATCCCATTAATCTCCCTTTTGGTTTACCTTTGTAGGACCTCCATCTGTACCAAGAAACGTTATCTCTAATATCAACGAGACATCAGTTATCCTAGATTGGAGCTGGCCCCTTGACGCAGGAGGCCGGAAAGATGTCACCTTCAACATCATTTGCAAAAAATGTGGGGGAAACATCAAGTTGTGTGAACCGTGTAGCGCCAATGTGCGCTTCTTACCCCGTCAGATTGGACTCACCAACACCACGGTGACCGTAGTAGACCTCCTGGCACACACCAACTACACATTTGAGATTGATGCAGTCAATGGGGTGTCCGACTTGAGTACATTCTCAAGGCAATTTGCCGCCGTCAGCATCACAACTAATCAGGCTGGTGAGTGTGATTGTATTGGTCTCCCTCTCAAGTATTTAAAATATCAAGAACTGGGTAGTCCCATCACTCTTTCCTATTTCACATGTGCTATGAATGTTGACACACTGATGTAACGGTTGACTTCAGTGAAGTTGTTCCTGATTACACCAGTGAAAATAGAAGCTGTCAAAGGGTCTGGCAGGATTACTGTTATGATTAACTTCCAGCCTCTAGTCAGTAGTCTCTAATGACACCCTGGTAAGAGGCCATAGCTGGATTGTGTTTTATTAATAAAACCAGATTTTAATAAAATACTAATTTCAATAATCTCCAACATAAATTACTGTAGTAATCATAGTGATCAATTTTGATTAAATAGAGGTGAAAAATGCTTTGATATTAGGCACATAAAAAGCTAAGTTTTAAATTCTAGAGATTTAAAACACTGTACATTAGATTTTGTTTTCCTTAGCACATTTCATTTTTCTTCCAAGTCCAGATCAATGCCAGCATTACAGAGATGTGGATATAAATCCTTAATTAGGCCCTGATCCTGTATTTGCTAGTGCACAGATGGACTGCTGGGCTTCCTTGGAGCCCTATTACAATCACTGAGGTTCTGCATGAACACAGCAGTCTGCCTGCAGAGGTCACAATATAGGATCAAAGCTTCGCTCATTTCTACCATTTGCTTCTCATTTTTCAAAATTTCATTTGTGACAGATCTCAGGGAGCTAGTCTCTCCTCGGGCATGTGTAGCTTCCGTTAGTGGTGCCAAGCTTGGGGTAACATTTGCTGATGAAGGGGAGACTAGATTCCCCTTAGCTCTTTATAGTTCTATTATGGGCAATAAATCATCATCTGGCAGAAAGCACATATATTTGTGGAATGTCTGCTCCCTCCTCTTCCAATCTCCCATGTCGTCTTACAAAAATAGCCTTCATTTTTTCTATTTCTCACAAATGAAACCAAAATGCACATGAAGTTAAGGTGATCCTGGATATGTGGTTACAACATCTAAAACACTTTTTCAGAATGAAGGGTAGCTACCAACTTCTAGGAAACACAGTTGGATTTGGGTGGTGGACATAGCACCGTGGGAATTACCATACTGGATCAGAATGAGATCCTGTATCCTCTGTCTGACAGTGGCCGGTACCAAGTGTTTCAGAGGTAGATGTAAGAACCCTGCAATAGGCAAATATGGGGTATTCTGCCTCCCGCACCCATATTAGCTGGCTCATCCTGATCTTTAATGGTTACTGATTGGCTAAAGCTCTGAGACACAGGGTTTAATATCCCTTCCACAGAATGTTTATTATGACATCCCTGGATGTTATTGATATCTGTATGTATATATAAGATGTCCAATCATTTGGTGAGGTCTTCCATCCCCGTATTCAAGGAAAGCCCTTTTTCTTCTGTTTTGTTGTTGTTGTTGTGATTGGAGATTCTTCTCTTTCATCCTGTGCTCCATGGCACTAGTTAAAAATCAGCCGGAGGATGTTCTTGCTCACAGCTCCCAGGAATGACCTCTCCAGGACCAGTGAAAGGGCTTTCTCAGTAGAGGACTCCAGCGTTTGGAACTTTCTTCCTTTGGTAGTCCACCAAGGCCCAAAGTTGGCAGCCTTTATGGTATGATGCAAGATGGGTTTGGTTGCTTTTGCCTGTGTTTTGTCAGACGTGATTTCCAACATGTGGCAGCAGTGGTTTGTTGTGTGTAATGCAATATGTTGTGAAGTTTCTTAAGCAATTTGTTCATTTTGGGCAATAACCCAGAGTTTCTCTGACTGTACGTAAGTGCCATAAATTACCACTGTATTGATTCTACCATCCCCCATTCATACGGAGTGCCTTAATATACAAGAATTCACACTAAAATGAATGGGACTATGTGGGCCTTAAATAGATATCTAAATCATCTTGCTTCTAGCAGGAATTGCAGTTATGAGAGCAAGATTTCTCTAGCCTGCCCTTTCTGACCAAATACCAAAAATGACAATGAGTTAAAATACTTTGTGTAACTGCAGTTTCCTTTGGTTCAGAAACCAAAGTTGTTTTAGTTTAAGTAAAACATAAATGAGAGGAATAATCACATGTGAGCAGTCAGGTAAAAGCAAATCTGCAGGGGCCCAAGGACAACAAAATGAATGGCTTATCTAATAACTAAGTATTAATTTTTGGCTTTCCATGAGCAAGGGGCAGAACATTGTTCAGCTGCCCATGGAGCCAGACCAGAAGGCTGGTTGTGCCTCTGAGAGTCACAGTCTGCCTTCTGGCTTCTACCTTGCTGCAATGGGGAAAAACGCTGTGCTGTGTCTATGCCCAGCATAGCATACATACCTCCCGAGCACCAGCAGTTCTGCTAACCGGTGCCTTTGCTCCGCTCTTTCCCCACCCATTCGTAGCCACTGTGCAGGGAGAATTTAAGGGCACTTCGAAGGCTACATTTCTCCCTGTGCTTCTATTCACAGTATGTGTGGCCTGAACAGAGGCACATGGGGCTGCCTTAGACCCATTACTCCCCTGCATGGCCATGCAGTCTGTGCCAAAATATGGCCCTTAGTATAAAGGAGATAGATCTGACTTCAAGATCACTCCAAAATTTGGGTGTACCATATATTTTACCAGCTTCACAAATAGCTAGGCACTATCCCTAGAATATGGCTTTAAAAAGCACTAATGATTAAGTAACTACATTTTCATTTCATTTGTTTTTAGTCTCCTTACTTTACTTAGATTAATCGACAGCCCTGATTTTTATTGATCGTAGTTAACTCAAAAAATTAATCGCGGTTAAAAAAATAGTCGCAATTAATCACGGTTTTAATCACATTGTTAAACAATAGAATACCAGTTGAAATTTATTAACTATTTTTGGATGTTTTTCTACATTTTCAAATATACTGATTTCAATTACAACACAGAACACAAAGTACACTACTCACTTTATATTATTATTTTTACAATTACACATAATTGCTCTGTAAAAATGATAAAATAATAGTATTTTTCAGTTCATCTCAAACAAGTACTGTAGAGCAATCTCTTTATTATGAAAATGCAACTTACAAGTGTAGATTTTTTTTTTGTTACATAACTGCACTCAAAACCAAAACAGTACAAAACTTTAGATCCTACAAGTCCACTCAGTCCTACTTCTTGTTCAGCCAATCACTAAGACAAACAAGTTTGTTTACATTTACAGGAGATAACGCTGCCAGCTTCTTATTTACAATGTCACCTGAAAGTGAAAACAGGCATTTGCCTGGCACTTTTGTAGCTGGCATTTACGTGCCATTCCAGAGGACATGCTTCCATGCTGATGACGCTCGTTAAAAAATTAATGCATTAATTAAATTTGTGACTGAACTCCTTGGGGGAGAATTGTATGTCTCTGGCTCTGTTTTACCTGCATTCTGCCATATATTTCATGTTATAGTAGTCTTGGATGATGACTCAGCACATGTTCATTTTAAGAACACTTTTGACAAAATGCAAAGAAGGTACCAATGTGAGATTTCTAAAGATAGCTATAGCACTTGGTAAACTAAGGTTTAAGAATCTGACGTACCTTCAAAAATCTGAGAGGGATGAGGTGTGGAGCATACTTTCAGAAGTATTAAAAGAGCAACACTCTGATGCAGAAACTACACAACCTGAACCACCAAAATAGAAAATCAACCTTCTGCTGGTGGCATCTGACTCAGATGATGAAAATGAACATTTGTTGTTCTTCTCTGACCTCGATTGTTATTGAGCAGAACCTGTCATCCACATGGACGCCTGGCCTGTGGAATGGTGGATGAAGCATGAAGGGACATATGAATCTTTAGCACATCTGGCATGTAAATATCTTGCGACGCTGGCTGCAATAGTGCCATGCGAACACCTGTTCTCACTTTCAGGTGACATTGTAAACAAGAAGCGGGCAGCATTATCTCCTGCAAATGTAAACAAACTTGTTTGTCTGGGCGACTGGGTGAACAAGAAATAGGACTGAGTAGACTTGTAGGCACTAAAGTTTTACATTGTTTTATTTTTGAATGCAGGTTTGTTTGTTTTTTGGTACATAATTCTACATTTGTAAGTTCAACTTTCATGATAAAGAGATTGCACTACAGTACTTGTATGAGGTGAATTGAAAAATACTATTTCTTTTTTTTTTACAAATATTTGTAATCAAAAATAAATAAAAAGTGAGCACTGTATACTGTCTTCTGTGTTGTAATAGAAATCAATATATTTGAAAATGTAGAAAACATCCAAAAATATTTAAATAAACGGTATTCTGTTATTGTTTAACAGTGCAATTAATTGTGTGATAAATTTTTTTAATCTCTTGACAGCCTTAATAAAAACGTGTCTACCCGATAGCCCATAGGAACAAATGAATCGTATTTTTCCAGATTTATTTGATGTCAGTTATTTTGTGGTAGTGCCAAGAGGGCTTGCTCTGGCTCAGGAACCTACTATTGCAAACACTCTCTGAGTGCAGGTAAACATGGTCCCTGCCTGAACAGCTTACAAGTATCCAGTTTGTGGTGGCCAGTTCTAGAAGCATGAGAGAAGGGACTAAATCTTCCATATTAGATAATTCCCAATAACATGCAGGTGAGAGAAGTTTCTTCCTAACTTCAGGCCTTATAACTTGAAGCATGAGAGTTAATCTCTTATAGTTTTATCCTGCTACTACAATATACATATTAAATAATAATCACAATAGCTGATGTAACTGTTGTATTCCTATTATTCATGTCTAACTCTTCTATTAATCCTACTATATTTTATAGCACATAAGAGCAGCCATCCCGAGTCAGCCATCTAGCTCAGTATCGTGTCTTCTGACGGGCCAGTGCCAGATGCTTCCCCAGCCAGAATAAAGCCAGTGTAGGCCTCTTCACCAGTTCCTCACACAACTCCTGTAATAGAAGTGTGGCCAGAGTTCTCTGTGTTCTGGCTATTTTGGGCTAATTGAATGTCACTCAAAGCTAGTATAAATCACAGCAGTCCTTGGGGCTTCACTAACTTTAATCATGAGCCAGTTTGGCCGCCAGCTATGCTGAGAATTCAGAAGTGCCTTCCTCTCCACAGGTTGAGCTTCCTGAGAGTCTCAGCTAAGAATCTGGCCCATGATTTTCAAGTTACACAGGACCCAAACCATAAGCGGCTTTACAGGCTTTACAGTGTTTTCACTGTCGAAGCTTGTGTTAAGATTTCTGCTTGGTTTTTATACTCAAAGATTTCAGAAAAGAGCTGAGCAAAACCATCCAGTTTTGCTTCATCAGACAGTCACATGAGATTTTTCCCCCATTGTTTTTCATGTGAATTCACAAATACGGTCAGTCATGAAATTTTGTTCTTTCGCACTGATGGGCAGTTTTTTTCTATATTGAAAAATGTAGAAATTCTAGTCTAGTAAAAAGTGATTACTTTTTACATCTTTGTTCCAAGTGAGGATTGAGGATTTTCACCTATACAAAACTGTCTTTTGTTGCTCCTAGGGGGAAATTTATGAAGGCATTGAGGCAAAATGTTTTACTTCCCTCACTGGTGAAAATGTGATTTTTATGGCAGTTCAGCCAGTTGGAAATTTTCAAGAGAAGCATCAGTTTGCATTATAATTGCTGTATCTCTGAGGTCCAAAAGCCCCCTAAAAAGTGAGCAAATATTTCTCTCCACATTTGTCACCGTTCATACGGACATTTCTGCTTATGGATCCATCAGCAACCTAATACTGTAGTTCAGAACAAAGTGTTGATTTTTGGTAATGTGGCATCTGAGAGCTCTGCTAAGCTGTTTTAAAATAAATGGAGGTGATGCTTTGGCAAGTCAGTCAGCTATAAAGAACAACGCATCTTTTTCATACATATATATAAATAAACCACAGAGAACCATCGTAAGTGCTGCTGAGAAATCAGCTGATGTTTGTAAAATGACTACAAAGTTCTAGGTCTTAGCACTTGTGAGATGTACAGTACCATATAAATATAAAGCACAACAAAACTTCAATAGATCTTTTTCATTCTTGATGGGGGAGATGGGGATTGCCTTATGGTCTAACTTCAGGTTTGAAACACCCAAGGCCAGATTCTGATCTCACTCTGGTGTAAATCCAGGAGTAACTTCAGGGAAATCAGTGGAGTTACGATGGTGTGAGACCAGGATCCAGCCCTTTAGCCTCCTGACATATCAGCTTTTAACCCCCAGCAAGGGGTGACTCAGCCTGTAGTCCTTCCAAGACAGATTAACTGAGTACCATGGCATGAATTGTGTATGGGTCTTTCAAATGTAGTCTTTTTAAAACATCCCCGCTAGCAGTTATGCTGCCAGCTGATAGCCAACCCAGATGGGGCTGCACTTCACTAGGGATTCATGCAGTTTGTAAAGTCCTTTAAGTGGGGAAAAAATTGTGATGAAAGGTGCTTTATGCATGTAAGAGATCTGGGTCTGATTCTCCTCTCTCGCTGGTGTAAATCAGGACTAACACTGCTGAGCTTAGTGGAATGCCCCTGGTGAAAACTCCAGGGGAACGGCAAATCAGGCCCATTAATTTAGTGTCTGTTTTGGGAGTTGAGCGACTGCTTTTTCCTTTAATTCCCCTGTGTGAAAAGAAAGACTGGGGACAATGCCATTCCTGGTGGGAGTTTGCTTTGCTGGGTTTTGTTTTTTGTTTTCCTTCTATTCCAGTGAAGTTGATGAACTGACAGCCTTGAAAAATGAGCCCTCGGGCAAGATGTGGCTCTTACTGATATGACACTGCAATATTTCTAATTCCTCTAAGCCTTTCTATCTTTGACATGGAAATAATAGAGGAAAGACACGGATTTCCATTTTAATCTACTTTATAAGGCTAAATTTGTTGCTTTTCCTCTTAATTGCATTGTAGTGTACCTCAAGATGCCCACATGATGTGGCACCCTCTGAATTATGCTTCATGATATTGTAAATTGGAGCAGTACACCTCTGCCTATCACACATGCTTAAGGGAAGAACTCTTCCTCCGGTCTCACATCAATATGTTTTCACACAGATGTTATCTCCTAATAACACCAATCAACCATGCTTAGGAAGGGTCACTGACTGCTACAGGAGATTATATGGAAGTCAGAATCCCTGGAGGTGAGGTGTTAATTATGAATGTCATGCAGAGATACTGACAGCTGTGCCACACTGACTGGTCTGTGTGCAGAATTCTCAGGTCTTTTTGGCCCATATGCAGATTTACTTGCTTTGTAGGTTTCCTGGTTGTAGTTTGGTCTTTTGTGTGGTTTTTTGTTGTTTGTTTGTTTGTTTTGTATTTTTTTTAAGCTCCCTAGATTATACTTATTTGGCTGCTTCCCACAGGCACTTGCCACTTTTTGAGCGGTCACTTCAGCATCCTAAATGAAGATAAGATGCTATCCCATTCAGGATTATTCTCAAGTCGAAGGGTTTTGGCACTTGTTGCCACACACAGAGCTCTTATTGAAGTCAACAGGAGTTGTACATTGTGGAATCCACTCCTGAGAGAGGAACTGGGGACAACACAGCAGCTCTAGTGGATTTGTTTAGTGCTCCAGCATTGGGGGTCAATGCTTGCTTACTCTGAATGCTTTCATTAGTTAAAGCAATGGTTCTCAACCTTTCCAGACTACTGTACCCCTTTCAGGAGTCTGATTTGTGTTGCATACCCCAAGTTTCACCTCACTTAAAAACTACTTGCTTACAAAATCAGACCTAAAAATACAAAAGTGTCACATCACACTAGTGAGAAATGGCTTACTTTCTCAGTTTGTCTGTATGAAACTTTAGTTGTACTGTCTTCGCTAGTGCTTTTTATGTATTTTGTAGTAAAACTAAGCAAATATCTAGATGAGTTGATGTACCCCCTGGAAGACCTCTGTGTGCCCCCCGATGTTACATGTAGTTGAGAACCACTGGGTTAAAGGTTTTATAAATTGGGCAGAGCATACCAGCAATTCCTGTGATTTTGGGGCTAGTTATTCATACTTGGTTTGGGCAGGTTCTTCTCACAACCTCTAGGTACACTACCTGCAGGTCAGATGACTCAAATGTTCTATCCAGGGTACACATCCTTGCGCCCTAGTTATAATCACAGTTTGGCACTTGCAAACCTCTCCACTATCAGGGCTGTCCTAATCTAGTGACCAAAGATTTGTTAGAAAATGTAGCTTTTTCTTCAGTCCCAAGTGACAGTTGTGCATGAATAGCTTCTGATAAGCTCACCTCTCCCTTCCCTTCTCCCTCCCTCAAAAACCCAAAAGCAAAGAAAACAGCAATGCCTCTCCTTTAGCCTCCAGGCTCAAAAGGCAAAAGATTGGTTTTCATACCACTCAGGTTTTGCTTTCTTTCAGACTGATTCAGGAGTTCAGAGGGAGCAGGGACAGGGAGACTTCAATCCATATCTGACTTGAAGGTTAAAGTTTGAAAGATGCAAATTGAACAGGTGGTTCGTCTGAAAATTAACTCTAAGAATGGTATTGTGGAATTTAGTTGTGTGCTTATTTATCTTTTCTTGATGGCATTTGTGTCAAATATGCTCATTTTACCAGTCAAAAGATGATTTTCTATCTGGCATCACTGAAAGCTCATACTAAGATCTAAAAATTAATCCATGGTCTTTCTGCTCTTTATACCCAGTAATGAAGATTCTTCAGTAAGAACTGAGCTGACAGCTTTGCTGATGGTGCATGGGACAGAATATCCTGTTTTCTGTAAAATTACTGTCTCCATAGTACAAACACTAGGAAAACCTGATTGCACCTAGGTGTTGAGCAAAAAGTTATGTTACCCTGTAATTGCTTTTATTAATATAACTACACTTTAAATAGAAATGTGCAGAATATTTGTGCTTGCAATTTTGGAGAAGACGCAAAGAACCTTGACCAATCTGAATGACCACTGCAGTGATGAAGGAGAATCCTCAGTAGTTGCTTAACTTTAAATGTTCACTTATTTTGTTTTGCATTTGTTAGTTTTAGCAAACATAAATATTTGCAAACTAGATGCCAGTAGCATGCCTTAATTCCAAGTGCTGATGGTGTTTATCATGTAAAACAAAACAAATAATGAAAATCTCCTTAATTTATTTCAACTTAGAGTCCTTAAGTGGGCAATAACACAGCATGGCAAAACAGAGACCTAGTTGGCGGAGGTCATAATACAGGACTTGGACTCCAGTTTAGCAAAGAAATTAAACGCATGCTTAAATTCATCCCTATTCAGCAAATTCAATGGAATTCAAGCATGTGCCTGAAGTTAAGCATGTACTTAAAGTGCTTTGCTGAACAGGGAGGGATGGACTGCTGATCTGAGACCTTAGACATGTATTTGCCCCATTGTATTGTTCACTTTCAATTTGTTTGGAAATGCAGGCAGATTGCAGTTTCTCTGGGAACAAATATTACAAGCATGGCAGTGACAGACCACAGTGCAGTTTATACACTCCAATAGTTTTTAACACATCAGTGATACCATTCAGCCTTCAGGAAGCTCTCTGCTCTGGATTGATATAGAATATCCAGAAGCTGAATAATAAACTGCACAAAAGAGATGCCACCCATTGTCTGTTCAGTTACATTTTTTGGCCTCATGATGAAGCTGAAAGTCTCTGGGTATAATCCTCACAATCCAAAGTGTGTCTGTGGTGAGCTTCCAGATTGGATTTCTGTCACACTGTTTTCACTCTTGATCTTCATTATGCCTATGGCTGACTGTATAGGAGAAAAGCAGCAGTTGGGAGGGTGTGAGGAAGAGGGAATCCTTTGGATATTCTTTCCTAGTCCTCTCTCAGCCCACAGTTACAACTGTTGTGGGGCTTCAACACTGAGAAACAGCCGACTGTAGCTTGAGGGAGTCATCCCCAACTGCACACATCCAAGAAAGATTAGCCCCATGAATAACCTCCATTGTGAATTTAATCTGACGTTAAACCCCCACAACTCCTGCGTTTGGGAACTCTTATTCCAGTTTAAGAGTGACTTTACTTGGGATAGCTTAAATTGATTGGGAACAGGTTTAAACTAAAAGTGTCCACATGGAGGTTTGCACCAAATGTAACTTAATCAGTTTAAAAAACAATTTAAATTTAAACCAGTACTGTTTTCCTGTGTAGACAGTTAACTTATGTTTGAAGTGCTCTTGGGGCTTCTTAGCTGTAAGGACCTATGTACGCTCTCGGGAAGCAGTTTGTGAAGAACAATTTTGCCTTGTCAAGAGAAGTGGATGCAATGAACCAATCAATCTTTAATTTCTATTGGTCATACCATAAATGGCTCTGTGTAGCCACTTCAGGCACCAAATGCAGCTGTTTGTACTTGAACACAAATTGGAGCAGGGAATGGGCTTAACTGGGAGCACCGCCAGAGCTCATGGATATGGCCAATCAAAACCCTTCACAAGGTTGGAGACAGCAGTGAGCTAAGTCCACTACCTCATCCCGTAACCTGCAATGACAGCAGCAGCCTGGTTCTCTGCTAGCTCCTTAGTATTAGGCTGACGAATTATTCCATCTTCGAGTTTCACACCTTCCACATGCATTTTCCTGAGCACTTATACTGTTTGCTGCTTCCCCCGTCTGGGCAACATGAATCAGTGAGTCCAAAGTACTGGTAGTATAATTATCAGCTACCAAACTCCACAGCAAGGACCACATTGTTCCAAGTTAACTTTAAACGGAGCAAATAAACATGAAAGCAGTTGCCTAAAGGGCAGGCTTCCTGTATCTTTACTGTATTGTGGTTTAGCAACCAAATAGCTGTTTTCTTCATCATAAAAATAACATTATCAAGGTTTTAATCGTGTGTGTGCGCGCGCGCGCGCACATGCTTGGTTGTTAGGGGGAGGTCCTGTCAATCAGATTGATGCTTGATGAGCAGAGATCTCATTCACCAGGGACTCTTCACTGCAAGCTAGTGAACAAAAAAGACTGGGTAGAAATTTTACTCATGAATCGGTACTGCTTTGGGTGGGGGAGGGGAGGGTTGTGCCAGCACTTGCAAGTTACTCTAGGGCTGACCCTTTGGTTCCTTACTTCATCAAAGGGATATTTCAGCTTAGGTTACTTATATAATTTCAACACATAGTTTGAATATTTACCTGTCTGGTCAATGAAGGTTTAGGAAACCTGAGATGATGATGTTTGAGTAGTGCATCAGGGAATGGGGACAGCAGATCAGGTCAGCCACCTGCAATAAACCAATGTCAGTATCGAGTGCATCTCTGGAAGATTGGCTAGTGTATTGTGCTTATATGTGTCCAGGGTGTCCCCAGAAGCAGGAAGAGTCACAGGGGATATGTGATTTGAACCTCACCATTTGAAGATGTGAGGGTCTGTACACACACACACACACACTCACTCTGTTGCACATACAGAGACGCAATAGAGTTGGGAGTCTTCAGCACTCCCTAGTTTAGAAATGGAGCAGCAGAGAGGCCTGTCCAAGGTAACTGCCAGGGTTGGGAAACAAACCCCAGGAGGTAACCGTTGTACAAACACAAAGATACTTTATTCCCCCCTCATCCATGGAGAAAACCATGGCAGAGATTAATAACA
Source organism: Terrapene triunguis (assembly GCF_002925995.2). Taxonomy (NCBI): domain Eukaryota; kingdom Metazoa; phylum Chordata; order Testudines; family Emydidae; genus Terrapene; species Terrapene triunguis. The sequence goes on from NW_020664909.1 coordinate 9,303,505, forward strand.
AAGCCCTGCCTTGGACCCAATAGGACATGAGAGCACCTGTCTCTTCCTTTGTCACTCCTCTCTCATCCCTCAGGTGTCATCATTCTTCTGTCATGGAACCTTCCTTCATTTGCTCTCCCTCAGCCCAGACAACACAGCACTCCCTCGGCATGCCCTTGGACCTGGCGAGTGTGCTGCTCCTTCAGCAGAGTCTTCATCTTGGTGCTCCCTTGGCAACCCCTTGAGCCTGGCTGGTGCAGCACTTCCTCAGCATCCCCTTTGGTGCCACCTTGGGCCTGGCAGGCCTGGCACTCCCTCAGCTGGCATGGTATTCCTTGGGTGCTCCCTTCAGTGCCCGCTGGCACTGGGCTTCCTTGGCCCCTTTGGTATCAGCTTCGGTGCAGTGCTCCTTCAGCATCCCCTTCAGCCTGGCTAGTGCACTGCTCCCTTGACATCCCCTTCAGCGGCCCATTCAGCCCAACCCTCCCTCAGCATCCCCTTTGGCCCAGCGCTCCCTTGGTGTCCCCTTTGGCACAGCACTAGCTTGGTATCGCCTCAGCACGGCACTCCCTCTGTGTCCCCTTTGGCACAGCATGGCACTCCATTGGTGTCCTGTTCATTGTGTCTGGTGCAGCACTTCCGAGGAGTCCACTTTGTTCCAGCTCTCGCGTGGCACTCCCTTGACTGGTGTAATATTCCTTCAGCATCCCTGTTCCTTTTTGTGTAGACGCCAGGCCATCTCTTGAATGAACGTACACCGCTTCCTCTCCCTCCTGGGGCTTTGCTGCCCTGTCGTGCCTGATGGTTCTGGATTATTGCTCAGCAGCAGCTAGGTATGTTGCATCATCTCATGTGATGAGGTATGTCAGAGTGAGCTGCTGACATCACAGAATTGTTGTGTCACGCACCTACAATGCACTGTGATAGGGATTTAAGGCTACAGTTTTCTCCAGTCTTTCCAAGCAGGCTTGTCTGTTTCCCATGTCACTTCACAGATTACTGATTTCAGAACAGGAATCAGGAGAAGCAGAATTGGTATAGCGATTAGAACAGGAGCCTGGGAGTCTGACTGTCTGTGGCTTTGGGTGGGTCACTTCTCTTTGTTTCTTGATTTTTTTTTTCCCATCTGCAAAATTGGGCTAGTGATACTGACCGCTTGGAGCTCTCGTGGTGGCACATGGTGCTGGAACACATCAGAATGTTAGTAGCTGGCACTGCTCTAATAGCTCCATGAAACATGTCCTCAAGCCCCTGCATGTTATGAGAGCCTTTTGGTAACCACATCTCCATTCCAAACCCCAGATTTCAAGTCTTTGCAATTTTCTGCAGACAGAAAGTTCCAGCCACTTGTGGTTAATAAATATTCCGTCACAGTTCCTGCAAGGGTCGGGGCGTCCATGCTGGAGTCCAGCTCTGGGAATTGCATTCCACACCCTCTGCATTCTTTGCTGGATACAGGATCCTTCATTATTCCCTATGCTGTCAAACAGCTGCTGGGTCCCAGGCCAAGGGTGGGAGAAGTGATCCCTGTATATCCCATTCTTCATAAAGAAAGGGCATAAGGCTGAACTACTGAACTGTGTGTGGATTGCTTTGAAATCCCTATATGAAGAGAGCTCAGGATTCATCTACACTGGGAAACTCAGCAGGTTTGGAAACCGTTTTCAGTTTTAGCAGCCTGTCTGGCTTTCCACTTGCTCAACTGAGCCCACCGGGGGGAAGATGGGGGCAGAGCTTCTTTTTAAATGAGCTTGGAAAACCAGAATTTTCAAGACCTTTTTGGGCGGAGTTATGCCCCATCCATCCAGCTGGTCTAGTTGTGTGAGTGAAAAACACTTTTGAGATCAGTCGCTGAAAATGACTTCAGAACATAGTCATTTTCTTAATGTGGATAGGGCCCATAAATGCACAGTATTATACATTACCCATCCAAATGCCATTCCCCTCAATGAGCACATTATTCTGACTCCATGATACAATTGTGAGTAACAGCCACTCTGTCTTCTGCTAATGTGCAGCATTTGTTTATTATGATAATTCACCTTTTTTTTGCTGAGGATTGTGTCTGTGTCTCTGGAGTGGACAGGACGAAATAAGTCTGGAACTTTTGATCAGCTGTGGTGAAACAGTCCGGATGGAGGTGGAGTGGGGACTCCTGGACAATGGGAGGGGTGGGGTCTAAGAGTCAGTCTGTTTAAAAAAAAAAAAAAAGAGAGAGAGAGTGTGTGTGTAAAACTAAAGACATGGCCTTTGCTGTTTATGGTGTCCTGATTAATGCACTGGACTGGGACTCAGTAGATCTGGGTTCAATTCTTGGATCTGCCACAGACTTACTATGTGACCTAGGGGAAGTCACAATCTCTCCTATCTCCATTTCTCAACTGTAAAATGGTGATTCCTTTCACCCATATTTTATCTATTTAGACTGTAAGCTCTTTGGGGCACTCCTCTTACTATGTTTGTACAGTGTCAAGTACACCGGGGCCTGGCTGCTAACTGGGATCTCTCAGCACAACTATAATATAATTATTAATAATAAGATGCATTGAATATATTAACTCATTTTGAGGGGTCCCTGTGAGAGGATATGGCTGATAATCAGGTCTCTTCTCTTCTATATTTCTCTTTCATTTCTCCTACACCCTCTGCATTTCTGAAACTCATGAAGAAGAAGAATTTAGTTATCCTGTGTCTGTTGAGCCTTATAAAAGATCCACCAGAGAAGACAGGAAAATAGATACCTGCGAACCAAAGAGCGTTGCATAGATCCCTAAGCATGGTAGTATCATTCTTGGATATTCAGATTCACTGAACTTAAAATTACTCTATAACATCATGTCTTCTTGCTTATATCTGGATTGTGGGGAATCAAGGTGCTCGTTTCAGCTAAGACCATGTGGTCTGACTTGTATGCACATAAGAATTCTCCATACTTTTCTCTGCATTTGCCTGTATGCTGATCTTTAATCCCATTAACATCCAGTGTACATGTAAGTGTTGCATTAAGATTTTGCTTTGAATCATTCTCAAAATATGTAAAGTATTTGCTACTTAACAGTGTATTCAGGACAAAAAACCTGTTGGCAGTTCCACAACTGTTTGTTTCTGAGAAGTGATTAACTGTTGTGGTTCACACACTTCAGTTGATGAGCCTGGAGATTTTTCCATGCCGCCAAACACACTTAATACCAGACCCATGTGTGTTGCAGGTTTCAGAGGGTAAAACTCCAAGATGAGGCATGACTTGGATCTCTGGGGTGTGATTAGCCCAATGTGCCACTCATTTATGTTCTGCTTTCTGAAATCCCTCAACTCGTGTTTGTTAGGGACACAAGTTATTTTACAGTTCAGACAGAATACCTGAAGCCGTTTCTCATTTAGAGTTAATAGGCAGCTGACTGGCAATGTGCTCTTGCACAAATGTGTCTGCAAGTGTAAAGAGGCCAGTGCAAACGTTGACTTTTCAGAACCTATTGTGAATGTTGATTCCATAACATTAAATACATTCTAGACCTGTGATGCACATAATCCTACTCTCATGCTTCATGCTATTGGGGGAAAATAAGCTTTATGGTATTCTTTATGTACTGAGCATTGATAATATGTTGAGTACTAGACAGACATAGAGGAAGACATGGCCTGTGCCTTTGGGAGCTTAGAATCCATATCAGATGCAGGCAGTCTAAATCAGAGAGATAGACACCTTCTAGAGAGGGAGATGGGTTGTGTGTGTATATAAATCTGTGTTATATGTGGTAATTCAATGTTGAAAGGCCTCATGGAAGAAATGTGGTTAGAAGAGGGATTTGAAGAAATGAGAGGGAGGTAGTTTAGCTCACAAGAAGAGGAGGAGGAATTCCAGACATAGCCATGGCATGGGGAAAAGGATATTAATAAGGAGCATGGAGTGGAAGGAAATAAGAGCAAAGTGTTTTCTGTTTGGCTCAGTCCAGCATTGTAAATGTAAGTTCTTTGGGGGCAGGGACTGTCTTTTTTGTTCTATTTGCACAGCACCTAGCAAAATAGGGTCTTGGTCTATAATTGGGGCCCCTAGGCACTATCATAATACAAATAAATAATAACATCCAACTGAATAAATTTTAAAACTTATGATGAGAACTTATTTGGCATCCTCTTTTGAAGCGTCCGACTTTGGGATAAGCAGAGTGGGCTCAATTTCCTTCCAACAGCACTGTGGGTAAAATACTATTCAACATGTAGAACTGAGCATGGTTCGGACATTCCTCTCTCCTTACATGCATAGAACTAGTGTAACAGTTCTCCACTAAGAGTCATGTGAATGTTTTAAACAACTTAGCTTTGCCTGTGTTCATGCTTTCATGTTTGCTTGCCATGAGCAGAAACACACGGATCCTACTTTACTGGGATTAAAGCTTTAAAAAAATCCAACTTTAAGCTTGCATGCCCAAATATTTATGGGCTGAATCTGAGGTTTATGCTCATCCAATCAGAGAAAGTCAATATGAGTTCAAGACACAAAGGAAAAATAGTGTATTTGAATTGAGGGCCACACAGTGTGCACCAGAGAGCAGAATGTTGCCCATATGTGATGTGTATGAAAATTAAATAGGATAGAAATTGCTTGTGCAAAATGTGAAGGGGAAATGGCAATGATGTGCCTTAAGTTAGCAATAACATAAATAACTGTTGTATGTTATTGCTCGCTTAGGGCACATCACTGACATGACATTTTTTTCCTCGGAATTCTGTGTCTATCTCATCTTTTGGAGTCAAATCATGCAGTGACAGTAAATGCAACTCAATACTGAGTCCAACACACAGATTACATGGTATTTAACCTGTTTGTGTGTGTCATAACATTTTTTGAATTATCAACTTTTTGAAGTTTAGAACACAAAATAATTGGATTTTCAGGAAGGATTTGAGAGACGAGAGCTGGTGGCTTGGTGAACTACAGTATCCAAGCAAAGAGGTTGGTATGAAAAAATGTGCAGAGATGCTTGAAGGCGAAACTGATGATATATCCAGGTTGGCAGAGCAGAGGGGATAAATGGCTCCAGATAGAGACCTAGTGGATGGGTTACACCTTGGTCTACTTTTCTGAAGTGCAGATCATCAAACTACTATCCCAGCTCTGACTTCACCTTGGAAACAAACATTTAAAAAGAAAGAATTGTTTTACAACCCTATTACAATGCAGAAATCCAGTGGGCATCTGGAGCAAACTCCCAAAATCACCTCAGATTTAGGATTTTGCCTTCCTTGTGTCTGGTGGCTTGAGGGAATAGGTGGCTTTGTATAAGATATATTGCAGTGAGTGAGGCCTTTAGCTCTATTGAAAGGTCAGAAGTGTACCTTAGATTATTTTTAGGAACTATTAGAGCCTGGTGCGAAAACATGCTTTTTTGTATTACACTATAATGCAGTCTTTAGCAACTCGCATACAAAGGATGATGTTCTCTGTTTCAATATAATCCATTTTTAGCAATGGTTGTATGCACTTTACAATCTGTATCCTAAGACAGGTCCCTTAAGTAGATATATCTTTTAGGAGACACAATATGACAAAGCCACAGATGTTTGGTGCATGATATATTTCTTTCTTTCCCAGTGGCCCTTATAAAAAGGACCAGAAGATAGACTTATTAAAAGTCAACTAATGACATGATGTAGGGAGCCTGTGGTTCAGTGACTGTTATTACAGCTGTGCCCCATTACATATTGGATACCTAGCACATGCCTGTTTTTTGAATGACATTTATCTTTTGAGTTTCAAACATTCCTGGCATAAATAAGGATTTTACGCTTTTCAAATGTGTTTTACAGTTCAGCCCCGGGGCTGCTGAAGGATCACAAACACTCATCCTGTAGCAATGCAAAAAGGGAAGTGTAGGAGCATCCTCCATGCTCCCACTGTTATTGGATAGAGATGATCCCCCTCCAAGCCTTTGATTCCAGCCCTCACAAACCTTTGGGAAGCTATGCCCGGGATTTGAACTTTATGGCTGACATTGATCTCTTCAATGTGCCAAACAACAGCTTGGGTCTGAACTCTGCTCATCTCTGAGAAAGTTCCAATATGGAGCTTGTGACTGATGCCCACCATCTCCCACGCCTTGACTCCCACCCTCCTTACCTTTTAAGTGTAGGTTTTGGAATGGTAGATTGGATGTCAATGGATAATCATCAACAACATTGATCCACGTATCCATTTATGTTTTAGTATGTTTCTCTTTAGGTTCTAAATGCAAGGTCACATGACACTGAGGATCTCTGCGTAAACTTCTCAGTGTGTTAAAATAATAAAAAAGAGAGAAATTACAGCAAGGAGAATATTTATTGTCAGGCTAAACATGTAACAGTCCCTTATTCATCTTATTATTTTTTCTTTCAATGCAAAAGCACTAATATTGCAAGGTGAATGACTAGTGAGAGAGGCAATCAGTGTACTTCTGAATTGTGTTTAAAAAAAAAAAAAAAAAAAAAGCTAACAACTTGCATTGCCTCTTGAAGCTTGTCTTTATTAGACAGCTTGCAAGCCTGGTCAGTTAGAAAGACAATTCTAAAACTATCTGTTTCTTTGATCCACACTGCAAACATCCTTCTACCAATTTCTGGCCAAATCCAACATTCCTTGTATGCTCAAAACTCCTATGGCAGCCAAGGGGAGTTTTGTGTCCATAAAATATGCAGGACTTAATAAAATCCTCCTCTATTAAACTACAATTATTGATTTAAAACTGTGAATCATCTTTTGTTGGAAATCCTATATGGAGTTTGGTTTGTAGGCCTTATTGTTCATGTGAGTCTGAGGGCTTGTCTTCACCACCACACTACATGAGTGCAGCTGCATTGACATAATTACTCCACCTCAACGAGAGGCGGAAGCTATGTTGGCAGGAGAGTGCTGTAAGTTGATGTCACTCAGAGGAGTGGTTTTTTCACACCCCTGAGCAATGTAAGTTACATCAACTTAGGCAGTAGTGTAGACAAGCCCTAAAGCGTCACCACCTCATCAGACTCTTGTAGACTGGCATGCTCTGAAATCCAAACTTATTCTGTAGACTTTTGACACTGAGTAACTGTTTCCAACCTGCCAGTGGTAGAGGTGGCTCAAAATGAAAGGCTGTAGGGTTGTCTAGTTTGGACACCAGCATCTCTCCTGGAAGTGCTTAGAAGAGTGGAAGTCACTTTTCATTTATTATGAAATGCTTTCAGCCTAAAGCATTTAAGTCCAGAGCAGGTTGCATTTTTTTAGCTGGAGTTTACCAGTGCAAGCAGTTTAGCAGCTCATGCTGATTAGATCATTTAAAGCTGAAGCTGGTGGGCAGCCGTTCTATGAAAGAATAGTGTCGTTCAGAGATAATGTGTATTAAAGTAAGAACTGAAAATTCATCTGCATTGGTGTAACCATGAAATGACAAAGAATTGTGGAGAAGCAGAGTGAAAGAAAACAGAATAATGTCTCTGAAATAATTAAGATTTCATACCATTTTTAGATTGCTTCTGTTCACGGTGTACCCCACTATTCTGGAACAAGACTGAAGCTGTTCTGATGACATTTGCTGGCAGACCAGTTAAAGGACTTCAGGTCTGCTGCCCAGAACAAAAAAGATGTTTGTCTCAAAAATCCTTAATCCAACAGCGCCCGTTCAGGGCAGGAGTTCAGTTTAAGATACTGACATACACACACACACACGAGTAGTTCTTAATGACATTTCTAAGAAATTGGAGGGATTTTTCCAATTGAGGTGATAACTTAGTTTCCTGAAGAGCAATAGCCTAGTAAGCATCTGACAGTTGGTGTTGCAGTCATGGTGAATAATTCCCTCTTTCTTGAAAGCTCACACCAGGAGGCACGAGGCTAAAGGAAAGCATGAAGGAACCTGACAGTGGGGTTGGGCAGGGGAAGCTAAATTGGTTGGCTAATTGATATAGCCTTAAAAATATTGAGTGAAAATATGAAATGCTAAGAAGCTTTCTCTCCCTCCTTCTTGCACCCTCCCATTTCATACAGAGAATAGAAAGAATAACATTGTTGTTACGAGTACCTTAGGATGAAACCTTATGAAAGCATACAGGAGGTTTCCCTCCTCTGTGAAATAACAACTGTGAATGCCACGGAACCATAATTTTTAGTTTCTTTAGTGAGTGCCTAGTGCAGCCTGATACTTCTCAAATGGACATGGTGTGTCCGTGATTTATCACCCACATGGTAAGCATATGAGTAAGTCAAACATTTTGCCTGTAGTGCAGCAGGTGTTTAAAAAGAGATAGCAAAAACACACAGCGAGAGAGAGAGGGAGAGAGATGTGAGGATGTGAAAATGCAAAACTTAATAAAGCCGGCTTTTAATTCAAAAATGAATTGTTATGGTGAGAAATTACCCCTGATACTCATTTGTCCAGTGACAGCTGCTGCCCAGAATGTGGCTTTCCTCTGTGCTTAAGAGTGAAAGTAACCAGCTGTATTTTAGTGCAGTTCCTGTTGGAGCTTCTTTTTTTCCCTTTGCATTCTTTGCCCTCCCCTCTTTTCTTTGTCATTTGCGCAATGCCTGCTGTCATCCCAGGGTCTGCAGCCAAGCGCTATAGTCCTCTAGGCTGACCAGACAGCAAGTGTGAAAAATCGGGACAGGGGGTCGAGGGGCAATAGGATCCTATATAAGAAAAAGACCCAAAAATCGGGACTGTCCCTATAAATCTGGGACATCTGGTCACTCTAAAGTCCTCTCATCTGCAGAATACATTTGAGCCTTCCTCTTTGTGATGCAAGAGGCCATCCATGCAGTGCAAAAGTTCCTTTAAAACTGTCTAAAATAAACAGCTTAAGTTTAACATTGTTGTAGAGTGTCACACATGTCCAGAACAGAACCAGTTATTCCACGTTGTCCCAGAAGTTGCAGATTAGCTGTCAAGTTCCAATAGCCAAAGGCTTCCCAGAGAAAGCTTCCCTCCCAGGTGCCTATTCTCAGGAGTGGAGACTGACTTTAACAAAAAAACAAGCAGAGCCACAGGATTTTAAGACAAAAAGCCTGGTTTGGAATACAACCAAAACCAGCCCCTTATCATCCAGGTTTGAATTCCACGTCTTCCAAAGTTAACATATGCCCCCTGCTAACATCTCTTCTTCCTCCTCCTACCACTGGATCTTTCTGTTTTCTTTTAGTGTAAACTGTTCGTTCCTGACAGCCCGCTGTCAGAAACCATTACCCTTTCCATACGCCTCAGTGTGTCCCACCAAAGATTTGATCCAGGGTCAGAGCACTGTATCCTGACATATGCTCTCGGACTCAGGGCTTGATACAGTCCCAAATTCCAGTCCTCCGGAGAAAAGAGAGGACAAGAAGGGTGAATTCGATGTGGTTTGAAAATCGCTTAATGACTCTACAGAATCAGATGACATTTCACAGTGCACATCATAAAAATATATTGAGTCTGTAGTAACTTAAACAAAAGGTGCAAAAACACATACAAAAGTGCAATGTTAGTTTAACTACATATCCTGGAGATTAAAGGGTAAAGGACTGTGTCTGTGCACACATTCAAGAGTGGGATGATTGTATCTGGGGGAGGGAGGTGTAGGGTTTAGCAGGTTTCCAAAGATGTCATTAAAATATAACTATTTCCTTTCTCTTCCACAAGCCTTATGAGCCACCTGATACAATGCTCTGTTTGTACCCTTTTTGGAATGTGCCTAACCTTGTAATTATTTGTTCTAGCAAAACATTATATATGGTGGCAGCTTGTTTAACTGCACTTCATTAAGAGAGTACATTGTAATGCAATCAAAGAAAATCCCCTATTAAAAATATTTCAACTCCTGCTTTTTTATAAGCAATGTTAAAGAATAAACCATTGTTAGATACCAACCTGGGATGGGGGAGGGAGTGAGGGGGGGAAGTCACAAATCTAAAGAGAAATGCGATGGTTCATAAAAAAAGAATTTTAATAGAAGTTATTGAGATATGTAGATGTGCCTCCACTGCCATTTCATTTGACTGTCCAACAAATAGAGCGCTGGTAGATAGTGGTATGCTGATAAAGCCAAAATTGTGAGAGCTCAGTCTCAAAACCATCCCTGTATTGGTTTCTCCTTGCTGTAAAGTCTGGTTGAAAGAAAAAAATGTTTGTTTTTTTTTTGTTGTTGAGAGAGAGAGAATTGGTTGTGAAAGATGCTTGACTGAGATAAACACTTAAGCTTTTTATTTAGCCACGTAGCACTGGCAGCATGGCGATTTCCCCAGATAGCTCTATGATATGAATGTACCTTCTGTATTCTGTGAGGCGTATGTGTGGAAAAGCAGTTTTTTCTTCATGTCCATTCAGTCCTTGTTTTTTCCAGTGGGACTTCTAGCAAGGGTGCCAGTAGTGCCAGTGATGGGATGAAAGCGAACAAGTGGTGTTGAGAGGGGAGGCTCAGTATCTCATTACCCAAGCAACCCAAACCCTCAGTGTAAAAACTTAAATCTATTTAAAATACATCATTCCATGTCAATCTCTATAGAGATTCCCTATAGAGACAGGGGGCATAGTCTCTATGGGGAATGGGGTGGGGTTTATTCAGACTATAACGTCAAGATTAGGTAATAATATCATCAGATCACAATAAATAAAAAATCTCTTTTTTAAAATAGTTCAGGGGAAAACCTGCATTCAGGGAACATTCTTAACTAGCTAGTGCACTCCCAATGCCTCAGACCCACTCTTGAACAAATCCTCTCTAAAGCACTAATTTTCCATCCTTTCTACTTGAACTTACTTGGAGTGCTTTATCCTTAAAGATACAGGGCCAGCTTCAGCCCTGATTTAAGTGAGTGCCTCACCATTGGAAGACAGTGGCCTGTACCCTTTTTAGATCTAAATCCTACATAACTTTATGAGATTTTTAATAAAATGTAATTTGTGACCAGCAGGACTAAACAAGAAACAAGATGGCTTTAAACATTTCACCAGTTGCATATACATGGCTTCCTGGAGTTAATTCTGAACTTTCCCCCTCATAGGACATGGAAATTTCACTTACAGTATATACATCTGTAAACCAGTCACATATGAAAACAATAACCAAGGAATAAAAAAGTCAATAAGGAGATTTATATACAGCTGCTATTAAACTGGAGGGAAACAAATGATCTGTTGGGGTCAGTTTCTCTGGGAAATCAATTTCAGCAGAGTTTTATTGTCCTCTCTGCTACACCCTTCATGTTACTTGCTTGCACTTTTAACAGTTATGAGTGAAGAGGTTTTTACACTTGTGAGCTTAAGCTCCCTGGATCACTGCAGTCCATACAATTTGTTACCTTTTCAACATCCATGTCCCCAGTTGCCACAAAAGTCCAACTAACAATATTGAATGCACAAAGTACATTTTCCCAATAAACCTATATTGCATTTTGTCTGAGTTCCCCTAGTGTTGGGAGTTCTGTCTGTGCATGTTAACTGAGTAGAGTGGTCAAGAACCAGTCATACAGTATATAGACAAATAATTTTATGGATGTATACATTGCTCATGTGTATTGAAAATATACATCCTTCCTTACTCATAAAGGAAAATTAATCTCTCAGTACTCACGATGTACATATGCAATAAGATTGTTATCAAAAAACAAAAAAAACCCTACATTGTGAGAAAGTTAAGGTTGATAATAGATACATCACACCATCAATACAAACATTAGAACACTGATATATGAGGCTTTATCCAACACCTAATGATGCCCGTGGCAATCTTAACATGGTTTATTACAAGTCTTAACCTAAACATTTTTCCTACAGTCTTTCCTTGAAATCTGTATACGTTTTCCTAAGTAAAACAGTTTCATTTAGATTACCTCTGAGTTGTGTTAAATGAATGTTTACACAATCAGTTCACAAAATGCCTGTTTTAGCAAACTGTACCGATAAAATTGTCTGTGTTTACATCAGCCAAAAATGCCTCCATTGACAAAGTATATTCAAAACATTCTAGCACCGCTTGTTTTTGGCAGCATTTGAAGAAAGTAAAATCCAAATGGCATGTAAAGAAATTGATTTTTTTTTTTAATTTGAAGCTGTTCTCCGCTGGTCCTGCTGATAGGACACATCTTTCTTCAGTCTGAAGTTATTCTAATTATTGAGAATGTTCAGGTTGGAGAGAAATCCTCAATCTCTACCTTCTTACGGTTATTTGAAGGACCTAACGACTGATCTCATTCTTTTTTAAAATAGTTTATACTGTCAATTACTTTTGACTGACTCTTCTCACTTTAAATATGCGTTTAAGTCCCATTAACTGCAGTGGACGTAAGCATGTGATCAAGTGGTATCCTGAATAGGGATGATTTCCTGAATAAGGACCTAAGAAGTTTAAACTCGTCCCCTATTTCCAAGAACAGACTGGAAACCCCATGCCGAGATTATATGGAAAATGGACAGAACATTTCTTTAGAAAGTAAATTGCTCTTTATTATTCTTTAAACTCTCTGCCCCAAAACATGGAGAATTCAGTTTATCATTTAAAAACAAATAACCCTTTCCCAAACTAGATAAACTGTTTCTGCAGGAGCTGGAGGTTAATATTTTTTTTTAATGAAATAACATTTGCAGCCCTTTTAGAGGGGGCAGATTAGTAGTTTAAACATCGGGTTTCAAATTCCTGGTTTTCTTGGCAGGTTAGGTTAAAATCCTGGGATAGCCAGCTGTAGTTAAGTAATATGCTGTGGGTTGAATGTTTCAGATGAGACCACTACTTTGTGTGGACATTAAAGATCCATAGAATCATAGAACTGGAAGGGACCTCGATAGGTCATCTAATCCAGTCCCCTGCACTCAAGGCAGGACTAAATTATCGATACCATCTCTGACAGGTGTTTGTCCAATATGCTCTTAAAAATCCCCAATGATGGAGATTTCACAACCTCCCTAGGCAATTTATTCCAGGGCTTAACCACTCTGACAGTTAGGAAGTTTTTCCTAATGTCCAGCCTAAACCACCCTTGATTTAAGCCCTTTAAGCCCATTGCTTCTTGTCCTATCCTCAGAGGTTAAAAAAAACAATTTTTCTCCCTCCTCCTTGTAACAACCTTCTATGTACTTGAAAACTGTTATCATGTCCCCTCTCAGTCTTCTCTTCTCCAGACTAAACAAACCCAATTTTTTCAATCTTCCCTCATAGGTCATGTTTTCTAGCCCTTTGATCATTTTTATTGCTCTTCTCTGGACTTTCTCCAGTTTGTCCACATCTTTCCTGAAATGTGGCGCCCAGAACTGGACACAATACTGCAGTTGAGGCCTAATCAGCATGGAGTAGAACGAAAGAATTACTTCTCGTGTCTTGCTTACTATACTCCTGCTAATACATTCCAGAATGATGTTTGCTTTTTTTGCAACAGCGTTACACTGTTGACTCATATTTAGCTTGTAGTCCACTATGACCCCCAGTTCCCTTTCTGCAGTACTACTTCCAAGGCAATCATTTCCCATTTTGTATGTGTGCATCCGATTGTTCATTCCTAAGTGGAGTACTTTGCATTTGTCCTTATTGAATTTCATCCTATTTACTTTAGACCATTTCTCCAGTTTGTCCAGATCATTTTGAATTTTAATCCTATCCTCCAAAGCACTTGCAACCCCTCCCAGCTTGGTATCATCTGCAAACTTTATAGGTGTACTCTCTGTCATTGTCTAAATAATTGATGAAGATAATGAACAGAACTGGACCCAGAACCGATCCCTGCAGGACCCCACTCATTATGCCCTTCCAGCATGACTGTGAACCACTGATAACTGGGAACGATTTTCCAACCAGTTATGCACCCACCTTATAGTAACTCCATCTAGGTTGTATTTCCCTAGCTTGTTTATGAGAAGGTCATGCGAGACAGTATCAAAAACCTTATTAAAGTCAAGATACACCACATCCACCGCCTCCCCCCATCCACAAGGCCTGCTACCCCGTCAAAGAAGTTTGTCTAACAATATTTTTGCTGTGATTAAAATTTCCCCTCCCATCTATTCCACACAAGTACCAGTGCACATACCAGTTAACTGCTATGTGTATATAGTTTCTAAGGTTCTTCAGGATCCATAGGATAGAGAGGAGCTGTATAAATGTAAATTGCTATTGATAAATGCATAGCAAACACTTTTCTAATAAACTGGTGTGAGATGTGTTACTTGTAACATCCATAGAGATGTATAAATAAGTTTAAAATAACTAACACACTGTTATAAGAAAGCTTTAACACAGCACTTATGAAGTACATACGATTATTTAGGTCTGTTTCAACAAAACATTATAGTAAATCTTACGGTAATTTATCAGAGAAAAGCCATTTCTGTTAATCATTTATTAACTATTAATAATTTTTGTGAGTGTTAACTTAATGGGAAACGTTACCAGATGGGGTACTGGGCTTGATATGCTGTTCAAATACAAAAATGACAAATACCATTAATTAGAAGGGCATAAAAATGACTTACAAGGGCATAAAAGCAGCAAGCAGGAGGGGTTGACTTAACATAGCACTTGCTATACTACAACAGTCCAAAAGGCTAATCACACTGATACTTTGCCTCTAGCAGTGGCCTATACTTATGAAAGTGTGGAATTACTCAAGGATATACATTACAAACCAATCCTATATACCTCGCTTAATGCTTTTCAACAAGCACAATGAGCTTGTAGATCTGGTCAATGTAAGTAAAATTAAGATAGACCCCCTACACCCCATCCTCCAAAACTCCAGATTCATTAATAGTTAATTGCTGCAAGATAAAGGTTTACTTAGATTTGAATGAAGAGAGAGTATTTCTGAAATGCAAATATTGTTAGGGAGTATATTGCAAAGAACGGGGTTGAATATAAAAATACAGAATATAGAGTACATACATTTGGCTGGGGTGGATATATTTTTTCAATGTTCCAGTCCTTTAAAGAGTTTAGCAAAATCAAGTATGATTAGAAACGGGGGGTTGGTTTATTTATTTAATTTTTATGAGAACAATTTGTCTGGCATTTAGAAGTTCTCCTGCAGCACTGGAAATCCATCCATAACAGCACTATGCTAATACTTGGGAATGGATCGTAGCTGAAACTAACAAATCTACCAACAGCAAAAATATCATAGCTGCTGAGTTACCTCTCCTAACTGATGATGGCCAATCTTTGAAAGAATGGATCCCGTGAAGTAAATGGAAGCTTTGCCTCAGATTTCAAGAGTCCAGGATTTCAGCGCTGGTTTGGAAAAGCATCCAAAAAATGGTGGTCTGAAGCTTAATTGAAATTCTTTATGTTGGAAATCTCATGAGATCAGGATTTTTACTGCCAGACCTCTAGTACTTCCAGGTTTTGGATGGTGGATTAGTGGGTGGCATGCCATAGCTTGTCATCCATACTTGTGATTAATGTATCTCAGAAATAAAATTACTGGCAGTGTAAGTTTAATCACATGTACTTTGCATTTTAGATTTTTTATTTTAAAAGAAACACCGTAAAGGAAATGCGATGTATGTGGGAACAATTTGCATCAGGGGAATCCTTACTAAATACTCTCATAAAAAAGGATGTATTCTGCAATATGCTGCTGATTATTATTAACTATGGATACCATGAGACTCCTTGTATGTAATGTATTCCAGTCCTGTCATATCCTTGCATATGAAAACGTTGTCAATGATCTGCGGAGCCTGGTAATAATAATGCTGCAACATTATAACAAATAGGTAGTACCATTATTTTGGGGTTTTTTTTTAATATATCAGATGTATTTTATTGCTTACATTATAGTAGCAGATTGAAAACATCTGCTGTCTTGCCACTAGTCCACCAGTAACAGAAAGTTTCAGCTCACTTTCCTTCAGGCCAGTATGCTTCAAGACATGTGTACCAAGACTATAATCCAGCTGCTGAGTGTTGATACAGGGCCAGGCCTATACTCAGGAGTCTTTTAAATGGAAACAATACCTCCTTGCCAAGGATTAGAACAGTGATAAACTCCATTTGCTTTTTTTTTCTCTCCCCTACCTTCCTCTCCTTACAGCCCCATCCCCCATCACAATAATTAGGAAAGACCGGACATCCCGAAATAGTGTCTCTCTGTCTTGGCAAGAACCCGAGCAGCCTAACGGCATCATCTTGGACTACGAGGTCAAGTACTACGAAAAGGTGGGAGGAAAGGATTGAAGGGGAGGTCTGTGTAATGAAATAATTTCTTCTTCCCTTCACTAAAGCTGGTAGGATGCACCCATTCACTCACTCGCAGTGGCAACTAAATATTGACACTGTTCAATTTAATAATAATAGGGAGAATATGATGAGAATCTGAAAAAAGTTGGTAAGTAGTGTTGTGCATCAAATTCATGTCAGAATGCTCCAAAATTAGTGTAGAGATTAAAACAGGTGAAATGTAAAGCAGCCTTTTTCTTCTCCGTTGTATTTACTCAAATATATTATGTTTCAAATAAGCATATACTAATGAGCTGGTGTTTCAGTGCAGCATAAAAAATATTTGCAAAAAAGTGAATTGAGAGGAATTAGATCTCTCTGTTTAGTGTCTTGTTTACAATTTACATCACTCCAGTAATGCACTGTAAAGACTGGGAGACCCATTGTGAATGACTGAATTTTACTAATTAGTGAATAAATGAATACATGCAAAGGAAGAAAATAAAACTAGGGAAGTGCACCACTAAATTTACTTTGCTTTATTTTGACAATAGTATTATATTTTAAGTGGTTTGTCGATACATCATATATTTTGTAAAGATAATGAAGTCTCAGGGCTTGTCCACACATGCAAATTTATCTGGAATAAAGAAGGGTGTGGATTTAAATCTCAATAACTCTTCCTGATTAACTTCATGTGTGGACACTCTTATTCCAGAATAAGAGTACGTTATTCTGAATTAGTTTAAATCAAGTGAATTGAACAAAGGGCTTATCTATACAAATACTTAGCTCTTGGCAAGCTGCCTACACAAGTGTTAAAAGTGAATTTTTACCACTTTCCCCCCATTATTTACATTGTAAAACCAACACAGCTACGGGAGTAGTACAAAATAATGCCCCAGTTCCGCAAAGCACTTAAGCATGTGCTTGACTTTAAGCATGTGAGTAGTCCCATTGTAATCAGTGGAAAGATACATGTGCTTAACATTAAGCACATGCTTAAATTCTTTGCTGAATTGTGGCCTAAAGGCCCAATCCTGCAAATCCTTACTCTCACAATTCATGCAAATAGATCTTCTGAATCAATATGTCTACTCACTTTTATTAAAAGTTTGCTACTCTAGGTCTTAAGGGTGCCCTATTTTGATGTACAAATATATAGAACCTGGGCATATATTGATATCTTCCAAACCAACTCTCTGGTTATTAAAATTATTTGGGGAGAAAATTTGCAACTTTTCCCACATGGATAAATATATGTACATGTTACACAGTGGCTCGTCATAATGACTTGCACAAGCTGCTTTGAAAATGTACCCAGAAGTACCATTGATATATATGGCAACTAGGTTTTAATAGCAGTTTCACTCGATTAAGATATTTGTGCCCCTCAACAGTGATGTTGCCATTTGTGCAGCAGATTAATTTAATAAAAGAAAAGATAAAGAAAAAGAAAGCTGTTTGTGATCTTGAGGGTAGAGAGCAAGCTATAGACAGTTAGATTTAAGTTGCATTCAAATTCCAGCTCTCTCATTTTTGGGGCTAGGTCAGCTATGTGATGTGAATTTTCTAAGTGTTGTCATATTAGTGTACTGTTTAGATTCTGGATGAAGGGGGATATTATTGCATTTATATATTGCTTTTGAAGAGGTTTCAACTCCTTTTTGTTCTTTATGTGTGCTACCCACAAGAGTTACATAAAACATTCCTTCTAATACAGTATAAAGACTATGTATATGAAAAAAGAACACAGCCTTCACTCTTACTAATGTTGCCACTATAAATGTTAAACTTAGCTGAAGTACCTTTAATAAAATATAGATTAAAATTGCCCAATTTTCATTGCACATGAAAAACTAACAGCAGCAGGATTTTCTCGCCATTAAAGATGGTATCTAGTATACTATGAGGAAATGCTTATGTAGAAACACTTTGCGGGTCAAGTTTTTAATTCATCAACAAACTGAGTGTTTGGTTAAAGTTCTGCATGGCAAACACTCTCTTTTCTTCTTGTATATTCTTGCTGCTTGTGGTGAATAGAGTGCAATATCTCTGAAGTTCCTCCCCCATGGAAGATAAACCAAGGCTTGTGTGTGGTGTTATGCTGATTTGATTACTATTAACATACAAATTGACATAAAAAACATATGTCTTATGCAGTTTACCATAAACTAAGATACTATGATATCCACCATATCACAGTTTTGAACATTTATTTACTGAGTAGCATTGAGTGGTATTAACGGATACAGCCATGACCATGTGTTCTCTTCTCAGGTTCCTGGATGCATAAGGAAAAGTTTGCATTGCATAGAAATAACTTAAAGTCAGATAAAACTGACTATCCGTTCAAACTATATATACACATATCATACTGATTTTTTTTTCTGTATATTTAAACATTTAATTAAAAGCTTTATTTTGTTGAGAGGGGCCGAAGTTCCAGATAAAATGAATTACCGATTTCTTTTTTATTCTTAGTCTGAAATCAAATGGACCATGAGAGAGGCTTTTGTAGATAATTTTTCAGGGATAAATCTAGTCCAATTTGTACTCACAAGGAGTCCTATTTAAGACCCTGATTCTGGAAGGTACTTAAATGTGTGCCTACTTTTATGCACGTGAGTAGTCTTATCGATGTCAATTAGATCACTCACGTGCTTAATGTTTGGTACATGCTTCAGTACTTTTGTGAATTGGGATTTGAGTCTCTAAAGGTGTGTCTACACTTCACATTAAGCCCGGGCTCACACTCAGGTTTGAAACCAACCCCCCTTCGGTCCACACAAATCCGTTTTACTCAGGTCCTAGGGAGGTAGGGGGTAGAGGGTGGATTGGAGGCCATGTCCCACCGTGACTCGGGTCCAAGCCTTGACATTTTGCAGTGTGGACGCAGCTCAAGCTGCAGACCTGAGGTAGGTCTGTATAATGCAGTATGGACATTTGTACAACTCTGAGACCTGGGCCCAGCAAATGTAAAACCAGATTTCAAATGCGGTGTGGACACTCAAGCGTAGGCTTGGAAATGGCAAGACCGCAAGCTCGGGTCCCACAGACCTGGATTTACAAAGTCATGTAAATATGCTCTAAGGCAGCCCTAGTTAATAGAAGTAGTCACGTGAGTAAAATAAGCATGCCTTGGCCCTGAGAGTATGTAGGGTAGTTTCCAAGCTCAGTATCGATACTTCAGTATTCAATTTAGTACTTTCATGGGTATATATAGTACCTTCCAAACTCATGTTAATGCTCTGTGAAACTTTACAGTAAATGCAAAGCTAGGTGAGTGTGCCTACTCTCAACACGCACTTGAAATTCAGTTCAGCTGGCAAAACTCAGTGAACCCAGCAGAGTTTTGCTTTGAGCGTGAAGTCTTCCAAGCAATAAAGCAACTTTTGAAACAAAAACAAAAAAAAAGGAGTTTCACATGAACGTCTGTGATCAAAAGCAGTTGAGTTCCTCACAGCTCCCCACATGTATAGCTTCTATCCAGGCTTTTCCTGAGGCGGGAACCAGCTGCCATTTTAGGAAGCCAAAAACGCCATTTTAGCACAGCACAGTCTTAAAACTACAAACAATATAAAGCAGCAAGTGTTTAAATCATTGGACTATGTGGTTACAGGTGGGTCTGAGTCATTTTCTTAGCAGAATTAACTTTTTGCAAGGTATAAAATGTGCCCAAACTCGCTAAGTTGTCTATTTTTACATACAAAACACACTGTCAGAAAAATAAATATATAAAACACTAATATAGAGATTAGTGTTTTTTATTTTTTTTCTGATGGTGCTTTTTGTGTGTGTGTATGTATGTGTATACACACAAATATATATACATATACATAGTGTATATATACACATATATAGATATGGATATTACACATTATTCTTTGGCAGACGGGGAAAAAGCAGATACATTGACCGCTCTGATGCTTACAGCCCAGACCTCACTCAGGCAAAGCCTCCACTGACTTTAGGGTGTTTTGGCATGAGAGAGGACTGCAAGGTCAGGTCCAGAGTTTAAGTGCTATATAGTTCTATTAACCTGTGTGTAAAACTAAGGTAAAGTTCTTGAGTAGTATTCTTATTGCTATAAAGGTAAAAAATGACTTGTAAAACATATAGCAGTAAAAGCTGAGCCAAAGCTATAGGGCTGCAAGGCACTAAAGGTTCTAAATGGACTTAAATTGGCTTCTAATGTGGTGCAGTTGGAGATGCTGGGGGGGTTTATGGGTTTTAAATAACATTTTTATTGTCATTTTCATGTAATAGTACAAGTGAATAGTATAGGCGAAGCAATAGCAAAATGTTAAATAAAATGTCTCATAAATAGAATATATAGTGCCAGGTAAAAGAATCCCTAATGATTTGAGATTCTTGCTCATCTGCAGATCCATGATGATTTAAATTGCATGGCTGCACAAAGTTTACTTAGTTCGTAATTGTTAGTACTGAAAAAACTTGACAATGCTTCTTGGGTAATATTGTAGTAAACACGGTGTTGCTTTAATTGATTTGGAGTATGTTGGGTTTTAATGTAGCAGTTTTCTTTCCCCAAAGCAGGAACAAGAGACAAGTTATACTATTCTGAGAGCGAGAGGCACCAACGTTACCATCAGTGGCCTCAAACCTGATACCACCTACGTCTTCCAAATCCGAGCCCGGACAGCAGCTGGATATGGAACAAACAGCCGCAAATTTGAGTTTGAAACCAGTCCAGATTGTATGTATTATTTCAAATGACTAAGTGTTTTCCTGCCCAATAATGGCTAGCTTCATTCCCTCTCTAGTTTAGTTTAGCAAATGTGATTTGTAACTATTTATTATGTGTCTTTTTGGGCAATATAACTATATAATTTTATAGTTTATCATTAAAATTGAAATATGCTATATAGAGTGTACTGTAAATAGCACAGGTGATATTTTCTTCCATTCCCTGTCCTATCTTATTCCTGTTGCCAGAATTAATATGATCCTATGCTCGATGGCAGCTCCTGCTGAGGAAGGAAGTCTGATACAGTAACAGCCTAATAATGTCATAATATTCCAAGCTTGTTGCCTCACTCTGCGAACTGTAAAAACTCGGTGCTCCAAGAGAACGAGGGTCTCATTTTTCCTCTATTCCCATAAGTCAGTGCATAATTATCCTCATCACCGAAGAGCATAGCTTCTTGCCTTAAGTAGCCATGAGGTGAATTTGGTATAATCAGGAGAAGAAGGATGGTGTTTCAGTTAAATCCCAGGGCTGGATTTAGACAATGGAAGTTCTATTCCCATAGCGGCCACTAAATTTCTGTGTGACCCTTAAGCAAGTCATTTAATGCTGTGACTCAGTTTTCTCTTTTATAAGGTGGAGACAATACTTATCCACCTGACAGTTGCAATATGAGGTTTAATCACTAGCCTTTATGAAACACTTTGAGTGTTTTAGATGGAGCTACTAAAGAAGTACAAAGTTGAGTGGTTATTTTATTTGTTTCATTAGCACTGAAAGAGCTGGTCCTGTCTGAAGTTAGAATGTCAAAAGAGCAATTTTAAAGACTTAGAGATGTTTTTAAAAGAAACACTAAAAGTTATGGAGTCCAGTGTACCTTTCCTGATGTTTCTCCTCTGAGGAAACTTTGGGCCCAGTTTTCAAATAGAGGGTCAGTAGTAGCTTGTCCAAATATTACATTTCAATTCTAAGGGCATGTCTACACTTAAAACGCTGCAGTGCTGCTACTATGCTGATGGCAGAGTTTCTCCTTTTGGTGTAGTTAATCCACCTCCAGGAGGGAAAGTCTACGCTGCAAAATTAAGTTGATCTAAGTTACGTCAGCATACAGCCACCGCAGTAATTAAATTGCTTTTGCATGTCCACACTGTGCATCTTGTGTTGGCGGTGCACATCCTCACCAGGAGCGCTTGCACTGATTTAACTGTCAGTGTGGGGCATTGTGGGATAGATTCTGAAAGGCAGCAACAGTCGATGTAAGGAACGCAGTGTCTACACTGACACTGCATCGACCTAACTGCATCGACTTAAGCACCATGCCGCTCACGGAGGTGGAGTGGGCAAGTTACATTGGTGGGAGCTACATTTTACTGTAAACACTTGCAGCGTTAGGTTGATGTAAGGCAGCTTACATCAACCTCACTTTGTAGTGTAGACTAGGGCTGAGAGTCAGTAGCTATGTTGAAGGGAGAACCTCTTCCGTTGACATAGTGCTATCTACACTGGAGGTTAGGTTGGTATGACTGGGTCGCACGGAGGGTGGGGTGGATTTTTCATCCCCCCGAACAACGTAGTTATACCGATGTAAGTTTGTAGTGTAGACCTGGCCTTAGATCAGTATGTAGGCACACAAGCTGTGCATTTAGATACTGATTCAGCAGTGTACTAAGTATGTATCTCACATTAAGAACAAGTTATTCCATTGAAATCAATGCTGAATCGAGACCTTATATACTTAGGCCCCAGTCAAGCAAACATTTATGCACATGCATAACATGAGTAATACCAGTTTACCTTTGCACGCATAAATAGTTTGCAGTGAGTCACAATGAGACTCTTTACATGAGCAAAATTACCTATGCAGGCAGTTAGAATGCTCTGTTTCAGTGCAGCACTCTTCCACGTTTGAAAATTGAACTGCCAATACCCCTTCATTTTTGCTTGGAAAAACAGTTTGAGCCATGCAACTAGAGATGGGTGGGGGGGGGGAGTCATAAATGGGCTTTATTTGAATGTGAAACGTTTTGCCAAATAATTTTCTTTTCTTTCTTTCTTTTTTTTATTTAAATGTTCCTTATTTTTTTTGACAGTAACTTTAGAAGAAAGGTTTAGCTTGGTTTTCTTCAGCCCAGTTGTCAGTTTTTATTTGTCATTTGTCATCTGTTATGTGGCCCTTTCAGGCAATATGGCCCATTTTCCACTGATCATTTTCCAGGGTATTTTGCCTTGCAAGTTTTGACTAGTCAGCTTACTAACGGGGTGGATTTTTTTCAAAAATGACAGATTTCAAAAAGTTAACCAAAAAAAAAAGCTTATTTAAAAAAAAAAAAATCCAGCTGAAAAATTTGCAAGATAAAATTTCAGTCTGTGAATGGGATGAAAATGTTTTCAGAATGGTCACCCTTCCTGCAGAGTTCAGGGTACCTATTCCAGGCCAATGCACCATATACATGGGAGCAAAGTAGTGCACAGACCTTATACTGGTCCTGTGCACATGGGCAATTTACACTCTCTGAGCATAAAACAAACATCCAGTGTAAGAAGTTCCAAGAGAAATTAAATTGTTTTTTTCAATAATTTAATAACATAATCCAATTTAATGAATTAACTCTTCTCTTGTGGGGTTATATCCGGCACACTTTTACTCACATAAGTATCCTGACTGAAGTCATTGGCACAGTTAATGTAAGGACTACTGAAATAAGTAAACATTTGCAAGTATGAGTCCTTTATTTGTAATTGGGGCACTAGAGAGTCTTTCAATTGATCTCAATAGTCTTTAGATCAGGGCCTTATTTTACAATCACCAAATAGCGATTTATAAAGATACAAGACTTGTAATAAGGATTGAGAGTCTGAGGTTTAAGAAACATTCTGTTCAGAGATTACAATGTCATAAAAATAAACACAGAAATTTAGCAAGAAGCCAAATGGTCTTGCACTTGACATGTTTGAATGTTTGAGGTATGTGAACTGTTTTTTCACCCAGCTCTTATTCCGGGAAATAACTGAGCTCCTTGTTTTAAAATCACTTAGTTTCAAATGGTTATTGTGGTGACCTTCATCTTTTAGAATAACTGACCAACAAGGAGTACCAAGAAAAAGTCATTAATGGTAGCAATGATAAGGGGGAAAAGATCACTTCTGTTCATTTTAGGTTGTTTTTAACATGATTAAAATATGTACACATTGAAGATGCCACTGTAAGATAAATAGAAAGAAGAAGACCAATACCTTTAGAGAAGAGGTGACAGGCCACAACTATAAATATATATCACCATAATAGCTGTACATTTTATATGGATAGATATGAAATTTCCCACAATTTGATCACAATTACTAGACTACCAAGGCCACACAAGCCCTGTTGTATGTCTCTAATCTGTGGAACATGAGGTAGGTCATGCCCATAATGCATAGTGACTTCTTTCAATGTAGAAACTGAGCCATCACTAAGGAGTTCTTCCCCATGGAACCTCATAGTGAGTTGCTTCCCTGAATTCATTTATAGATTCTTACCATCTTGGAGCTCCTTCTCTCCATTTCCCTCTGCTCAACAGCCCACAAACTTGTTGCCCCAATTCCGAAGAGGCATTTTTCCCATCCAGTTTCTTCCCAAATGTAAAATTAGGATAATAATCCCTTGCCTCACAAGGATATTATGGGGCTTAGCTCACTAAAGCCCTTTGAGATCCTCAGCTACAGTATCTTATAGAAGTGTAAATAATAATTATAGGTATTGACTTGCTTGGACTTCTTCCCTAAAAATGTCACCCTCCCTCAGGAATGACAATAATAGATATTAGCAGCAGCAGCGTCCATAACAATAACAACAATATTTTTTATCAGAAAAAAACTCTGCAAATTTGCAATGAGGGGAAACTTTCCCTTTCTCTCCATATGTTTGTATATGATGAAGAATTACTTAAGAATAGGGCAGGAAGGTGTTTTCAAAGTTCAGAACAAAGCAGTGGTTACCTAATTTATTAGCTGCCCTGGGTTTGTGTGCTGTGATGTGTTTAATGCAATTTTTTAAATTTATTTACATTAGTTTGTTAACTTTCCAGCATTCTCCATCTCCAGCGAAAATAGCCAGGTTGTAATGATTGCCATTTCAGCTGCCGTAGCAATTATTCTCCTCACAGTCGTGGTGTACGTCCTGATTGGGAGGTTAGTTCATCATCTGTCTTACACATTTACACCTACTTCCATTTTCCATCATCTGCCACGGTGACTTGATGAGCACAGTCAATCAAATGCTGTCAGGCAGTAAAATAGTTGGACTTCACCTTCCCATTGTGTGCAGCCTACCAGCTCAGAGCACTGTTGCATACTCTGTAATGAGCCTGCTAACAATAGCAGCACCAATCATACAGCAGTTGTTAAAAAATGCTACAAACACATTCTTAGGCAATTGTAGAACTAAACTGTAGGGGTCAAAAATCACCAAATCCTCTCATTAGTCAATTGCCTTGTATTCCCTGAGAACATAGTTTGCCTCTGTAGGGTACAGAGAATGTAAATATCATTAAACTTTCAAACAGGCATTTAATTGTTTAGGGAAAACATTTTATTCTGTTTCCATATGCAATTAACATATAAACTTTTATATGTTTCTTCATATTTTTTCTCTGTTGCTTGTAGATTCTGTGGCTATAACAAATCTAAACATGGTGCTGATGAGAAGAGGCTGCATTTTGGTAATGGACATTGTAAGTTACTGAAGACTTATAATTTCCTGTTTTACAAAGTGAATCCCTAAGACAACTGATGTTTTTCAGATTAAATAAAAAGGAAACTAATAAATTGAAATGCAATTGGGAGAAAAGATTTTTTTTTCTTTTGTGGAGAAGAGTTCTCCCCACTAATTAATCTTTGTTTCAACCTCTTTCCTCCAAGGTCAGATTAGTAATGAACAAAAAAGTGTTGGCTGTTCCCAAATGATACATGTGATTAGTAATACTACATCGATTAAGCTGTGCATTACTGAAATGCGAAGCATAGCATCAACTGCCTTATTATTAACCATTGGTGACATCTAAATAACATTTTCCTAAGCAAACAACAAAAACAGTGAATCCTATCTTAATCAACAAAAACAGTTTACTTGACAAAGTTGGTCTGCTAATAAACTTCGATTTGAATTAGGTTCAATTTATTGAAAGAGATTTTGGAGCAGTTTCTGAAGACAGGAATGCCTGCTAAGTGGTATCATTTACAAATTTCACTGTGCTTAATGAACATGTTCTGTGTAATGTCTTAATGCACGGAAGCCAGCTAACAAGAGTGAAGCATTTAGTTGTGCTCTCTTAGGGCTTGACAAAGCCTATTGAAGAGAATGGGAGTCTTCCCATTGATCTCAATAGTCTTTAGATCAGGGCCTTATTTTACAATCACCAAATAGCAATTTATAAAGATACAAGATCTTGTCTGGTCTAAGGCCTCTTTTGGACACCCTTGTAACATCTTAAAACTAATTACTCAAGTTATTTTTGTGTTTATGATTCTGGCAGAAAAGAACATGGTTTTTGAAGCCACCATTCATAAACAGTTTCAGTTTCTCATGCTCTTAGTCCATTCTGAGAATAAGTGCATAGTCTGTTTTTTAAACAGCTTCATCTACAAATGAAGGCCCCAAAACAGCACTGTAAAGAATATGGTATCTTGTATTTATATTGTGTAGCAAATTGCAATTTAAGGTTATTTTAGTTTATGGCTAAATGGCTTTCCTCTTTATGTACCCTTTTGCGCATAGCAGTGACATTACCATCTCACAAGACAGTGGTTTGGGGTAGTAGGTAGTAGTATCCAAAGTAAAAATTAAATGACCTTTTCCCACAATAGTGTTCCCTGGCACTAGCTGGAAATTAGAACTGCTTCCTAATTACAGTCACAATGGGGCCTTTGATGCTTGGTAGTTCATATTATACATTTTGTCTGGAGCCATCTCTTCTCCAATAACCGCGCGCGCACACTCTCTCTCTCTCTCTCTCTCTCTCTCTCTCTCTCTCTGTCTCTGCCTCCTGCCCCATTTCATGGAACACACAGGCTGTGATATCAGATTGTTTAGTGCTGCACGTTGACAGCTAACAAACTAGGCTAAAACAATCTATATAGTTGTATGTGTCCCATAACATTAATGCTTCATCACTCAAATTTAATTAGGTTATAAAATAAAAGCCACCATTAACTAAAAGTGTCATGGACAAATAACAGGTCAGGGTTTGCTCTCCCTACCCCCGCCCCCCCCATGGAATGTCACAATCACTATTCTTAAACTTGTCAGTGCACTTAAATTCCTGTGGATTATACTGCTTTAAATCTGGCTTTGTCTATCTATGTACTGTTTTCTGAGTAGTGTCATTCTGATCCTGAGGATATGGTGAGAATCCAATAGGTCACGTATTCTGAGCTTTGATAAATTTACTGAGAAATATCCTAAAAGGAGTAACTGATTATACACACATATTATAGCAGTCAGGATTTTTTTGTGTGCGCGCATGTGGCTGTTGAAACTTTATTTTTTTCTGCTATTTTACAGTCTTATTCAAAGAAACAAAAATTCTCTTGTATTAACTGCAAGAGGATAAAATAACTTCCATGGCTGTCATAAACTTTCTGCATCTTAAATACAGCAGCTGGTCTATTTCAGTCAGTTAATTCTGAATTACGTAAAAAAAAGCTCCAGCCATGAACTATTCCCTGCAGCCTTATTACAAATCCTATAATAGTACCTCAAAGGACAAGAAATGTTTCACCTATTCAGATCCTCTCCCCTCGCCCTCTTTAGCTAGGCCCTTTCTACTTTTTGCTACCCTTTGGGCAGTTCATGCTGGTAAAATGGAAATGTAAATTATTATGTTTGCACAGAATGAGCTGTAAAGTAGCACAGCTTAACACATGTGCATGTGTTTATTATCTGTTTTTTCATGACAGAACCCAGTTACTATACGGGCTGCCCTTAATTATTGGTGTGAAGGGATTATTCTCCTTGCAGTCACCATCGCCTGATCTTGGGAACCTCTGGGGTCAGCATTAAAAATCAGCAGCCAAACCCCCCACCATGCAGAAGCTTTTAATTGTTATTTTTATTAGGGGGTATGAGGGAGCCTGTAACATACATTGAAACTGGACGGAAAGGAGCATTTACGAGATTTTTTTACCAACAGCAATATACGGCCAATTACTTTTTGTTTTACTTGTGAATGATTCTTTAATCATCAGACCCTTTAGGGAAACACATTCAGTATTTAATAGTATACACACACACAGCCCTTCTGTTCAGAGTATGACTCTTAGTTTGCATTGTTTTAGAGGCAATTAGCACGGGAACTCATTCTTGTAATTTCTCTGTCAGTTCTGAGGCCAATAAATCTTCTTAAAATTGATATTTCATAAGCTTTCGAGAAGACATTTGTAATGGTTTGTTAAAATAATGCCATATTCTACCTGATGTTGGAAAGGTCTCTTTCCCTCCCCCACTCCTGTCTCCCTGTCTCTCTTTCTTTCTCTCTCTCTCTCTCTCACTGCAAAGCATATTTTACATGGAGCACAGGTCTGACACAATCTGTAGGGCCATACTTGGAAAGGATACTCCTGAGTGTGTAGTTATTTTACTTGTTGCTAAAGAAACATCTTACTTAAATTGTACAACTGGCCCTGTATTCATTTATCAGACCCAAGCAGGAGCAGCCCATGACTAAGTGGCAGGGGAAGCGGAATAAGGCTATGGCTTGCCTCTAGTATCATTGCCAGAGGCAGGGGGGGAATCTGGAATGTGTTTTCCCCTCTCTCCCGCCCGGCTGCTGGAAGGAATAATGAGGTCAACTTGTGACTTGCCCCTAAAAGCCATACAGTCCCAAGCATTCATTTGATTCTACTGCTTGCCCTGGATGAACAGATAACCACAGATCAGAAAACTGTGGAAGGCAATGATATGATAATGTTGGTGTCAGCATTATTTGTCACTAAAGCTAAATAACAACAATCTGCCACTATCTTTATAGAGTGCTAATTATTTCCACCGTCTTTTCTAATGCATCCAGTTGGAAGTCTGAGTCTATTCAGAGCTAAAATGTTTGAAATTAGTGTTCTGTAGAATCTTTTTTAAGAACTCTTCATGTTACACTGCAGTATTATCATATGCATTTGAGGCCTTGCCTCTGTGTGCTACCCCCAAAAATGTAAGTGTAAAGAAGCCTCTCAACAGAGAGAGAACTTGATGATATTGAGCTTTAATATTCAAAAAGCCACCAAGCTTATCAAGTACAGGTGAGTTTAAAAGCATCCTTTCAAACCTGATGGTATCTACATACAAATAAATGCATTAATGACATGAAAAGGTGTATTTGTTTCTGAGTTTCAAGTTCATGTCCATGTTATTAATACCTGAAATCTCAGAAAGCTTCAAAAGAAGCTCATTTCACATGTTCAATCTGAGGAAGTAATGGGCCCTTTTATTACTATAGTGATTTGCTGGGTTCATATATTGCAGTTTATTCTCTCATTTGGTTTCCTAGGTATGAGTAATTAACACCAAGTAATGTTTTTTTTTCCCTCTCCCTTTTTTAACAGTAAAACTCCCAGGTCTCAGAACTTATGTAGATCCACATACGTACGAGGACCCCAATCAGGCTGTCCATGAATTTGCCAAGGAACTAGACGCTACCAGTATATCAATTGATAAAGTTGTCGGAGCAGGTAACAGCCATAATTAATGTCAAATTGAAAGACATGAGGTGATTTCCTCAGTATATTACTCTAAATCTTTATGCCTATTTACATTAATGGATTATACCTGGACACATTCAGACAGGTATCGGCAAAGTGTAACTGTAGCATTCTCTTTTCATAGCAAGAAGCGAACAGTTATTGGGATGACGTTGAACAGGTTAACAAGCTGACTTTAGTGCATGTGAAAGGTTCTGGATTGCCAGTTCTGGACACACGCATCTGAGATTTTTCTCCAGAGCAGGCACAGCGCAGACAACAACGTGATCCCTTTCCCAAAACTGCCACTCCACCCTCTTTTGGAGAAAGCACCATAAAAAATGAAAGGCTGGTTCATAGTCCATGCCCATTCAGTCCCGAGTCTCTCTTTAGAATCTGTCACATGGGAAACAGTGCTAACTGTGAAGATGTGCTTTGTTATATGGACACGTGACTATTAGGACTGGACTGATACCTCAAACTTATTTCATACAGGTCACCAAACATCCATCAGACTGCTTTGACCTTTGGTCACTGGCTTGATTTTGGTCACTGGTTTGGATTTGAATTAGTGATTTAGGAGTGAAGGGTTCTCTGCCCCATAACCCATTGTCTGAGCCATACAGATGCCCTTGAATTCTGGCTTTAATAAAAACAAACAGTAAAAATGGGTGGATTTCAGAGTAAGAGTAAAAAATTACTGAATATCTCACTGAATTACATTGTCCCTATTGCAATGTAGCATGTAACCCATTGTATGATGGACACTCACTCCTTCGTGTACAGTGACAGAATATGGTTTGTCAAATCAGAAACTTAGCATCTTCACTTTCCCCCTAAATTAAATCATTTGTGTGAGAATCAGAATCAATTTTTAATCCAGTGAAAATTGCCAGATATTCTCTGATGATTAATTTTATTGCTTCCTTCTCATTTTTTCCCCTAATATTTTACTGTTCTCATTCAAATTTTGAGGAGATTTGAGAAAGAACAGCCTTCTGTTGTATGATGAAAGCTTTGGTAGGATTTTCTTTTTTTAAGAAAAAAGCCAAGCAAGTGCATTCAGTGCACCTCATCACAGGCCCCCTTTGAAGGAACATTGTGCCATTTTTATTTTATTTTTTGCTGCTCCCAGGGTGAGTGTGAAAAAGTCAGATTATTTTCCACAACGGTGAAATTTGTGTTCCCTGGTAGTTTTAATTTTGTCCCACAAGAGTGCACTGTTCTCCATCATCTTTAATAAAGGCAGTGGTACAGTGTGCACACTACACACAGATGTGGTAGACGTAACATGGGGTGAGGGACAGAAAGAGAGAGACAGATTAAAAAAATCCCAATCCAGGAGCAAATTTTGTTTCTGTTAAGCTGCCCACAGTCGTCCCGGATAACCTTATGGTTCCTAGTGAATATGTTAGTCTCCATGCACCATAGAAATCTTAAAAGCAGAAGATATGCAATTGTATACCATATATATAGCTCATTGTTATGATTTATTTTTATTATGGTGCATATGATATTATATGAAATTGAGGGGGAACAGACTTGATTCAGAGAAGCCTGAAAATAAATGTATTGCAAAGGGGAAGAAAGAGACTGTAAAAAAAGAAAAAGAAAAAAGAAATTCCTTTTCTCATTCCACCCCAGTAGAAATGGCAATAAGTTTGGCCCTGAAAACCTGCAAATCCCTTGAGATCTACACTGATCTCAGAGGAGCTGACAGATGGATGAGCTCTGGGGGGGTCTTGTGCCCCAGTGCTGCCTCTAGTATTTCTGGTCCCATACCAGCCTCATGACAGCATGTCTCTAATAGAACCCCAATCCCATGAAATACCCTGGAGGGTCTTCTATTGAGCTTGCACTCCCTCCAGCCACATCCCTAGTCTCTTCTCTGTTCCCATATGTGGAGGAGAGCATTCTGGCTTTATTTTAAATGCTATTTGAGCCGATGTCTTGGCGTTTCCCTGCCTGTCAGTCACCTTCTTTACAAATGCGGGTAAGAACAGAGGAGTGAAGTGATTGCGTTCAGAAGCAGCAGAACTGAGAGGTAATCTTGACATTTTGGTGCAGTTCCTTAAATTTTCCACAGAGCTTTAGCCATGGGACTTTAATGGAAGGAGTAGGGAAAGGCCCTCCTTAACCATGTTACTTTGAAAATATATCCCTGTACGACAAGGAAATATCTGTAATGGAACGTCAAACAATATATAAGGGATATGAGTTAGAGGCTGAGCATCAGAAAATTCAAGTTAGGCCACCCTTGTTTTAAGTTTTCACCAGATTCATTCCTTTATTTAAAACAGTTCACTTATTTTTTTTAAGGCCCCAATGCAGCAAAGCATGTGGTTAAGTGCCATTGGTTTAAAAGGGGAGGTAAGCACATGGTAAGAACTTTCTTGACTGAGAATGGAGTTAAGCAAGTGCTTTGCTGAAACTGGGCCTAAGTGTTTGTGTTTCTTTTGAAGATTGAACAGACATTTAGTATAATGTTTTATTAAACAATGCACATCTAACATGTATGGATTATCCGCTCCCTTTTCAGTACAGTTTGCAGCACAGTAATTACAGTTTGCAATATATGTCTCTGAGATTGGTGAGGTTCACAAAGTTTATGAAATTTTCAGCCTTGCTGCCTCCCCAGTCTGTGGTGGAACTGGGACGTCACTGGGCGTTCCACACACAGCAGTGGAGTTTTGATTTAAAAGACACCAGAAGAAAGGCTCATCTACTAT
Source organism: Terrapene triunguis (assembly GCF_002925995.2). Lineage (NCBI taxonomy): Eukaryota > Metazoa > Chordata > Testudines > Emydidae > Terrapene > Terrapene triunguis. The sequence goes on from NW_020664909.1 coordinate 9,335,758, forward strand.
TCTTCCCCTGGGTCTAAATTCACAACAAAAGGCTGATGCAGCGAACAACCAGTTTAACAGAAACATTTCGTATTCCCTGGGTTGATTTAAATCATGTACTGCCCTTCAATAATATCTATTTGCATTCTACTGACAAAGAGACATACCAGACTGAAAGGCAAAGTAATGCAGACTCCGTGAATGTGACCTAAGAAGGGAATAATACTGAAGCATTTCAGGGAAAACCACTAGTATTCTTTCTTAAAACCTACCTCACATTATCTGCTTTCTCATTAGTATGCACAGCCCCCTTGCCTTCTAAACTCAGATAGTGACCGCTGTTTTTTTCAGCTGGAATCCAGTCCATTTTTCTCAGATGGGTACCACTAAGTGGATTCAGAACAATGATTCATAGGAGAAAAGTGTGGTATAATTGTTTTAGTTGGCTTGTCAGTATGGGTGTTGGTTAGCTGGTCTCTCACAGTGCCCATCCTGTACTGTATGCTAAGAGACTAAAGGTTGATCCAGTTGGAACACCCCAGGAGCCTTGTTACACTCTATTCAAGAATTAACTTGTTTTTCTTGGAAGCTCAGAAAGCATAACAGTGTTTACATGAAAGCCAAAAAAATTGTTTTATGTAGGTAAACTCATTATTCACAGATGAAGCAGTCAACCGAGTGGGGTCTACCGTCTTACTGGTATGTGATTTGATTTTCAGAGGTGTTGAGTGCCTTGTAGCTCCTATTGGCTTCAATGAGATTTGTGAGTTCTCAGCATTTCTGAAAATCAGGTCAATAGGATTTTCAAACTGGGTCTGAAATAAGAATATTGTACTTTTATAAATCATTTTAATTCATCGTATGTCCAAATTGCACAGTTGGTGCTAAATGGTACAGAGAGATGGAGGACATCAAGTATAACCTTTCCCTTCACAAAAAAATCAAACCAACATCAAATAAACAGCTCACTCGTGACTCTGGTCAGAGATGAAGGATGGAATGCCTGAATGCCCAGCTTCTGAAACCATAAATACAAGCCCCATTGGCAGTGACCAAACAGTAGTTGTAAGAGACTAGCTTGTTATAGCTTTGCAGACCATTAAAGCATAAAGAAAAGCAAATACAAAGCTGGGACATCACAAGATTTATTGCAAGTTTTTTCTTCTTCTTCTTGTTTTAAAGCCATGCTTTGGTCTTCCTCTCACAGGGTGTTCTAACACTATTGAGCTGAGGGTAATAGCTGAACTGAAGCGCTGTTTGCTCTTAATAAAGCATACTGGCAGTTTTAGCTTGCAGAGTTTGGGGAGGGAGGTTAATCAGGAAGTTTTGTGGTTTGTGTAAGTTCTGGAACAGAATTTAGCACTCCACAGAACTCAGAAATGATTTAAAACAATATTTCCTTAACCTGTGGGTGGCTTTGCAATATGTAGGTAGAGATAACTTAGAGAATGTGGGTATAATGTAATGTATATTATTATAATAGTGTACACCATTGTATGTAGAGATATTTCCACACACCATTTCATTCCACCTTAATTTACTTTGATTTTTATGCCATTAATGGCATAACACGTTCCTAGCTAGAGGACTGGATAGTATAGAGATTGGTGATGTGATATGGAGTCTTTTGCTTCTGGGTTGTTGGTTCAAATTCAGTCCAGAGTAGTGCTGATAATAAATTGTTGCTATATGATACCTGTGTGATGGCCTATGTCATTTAAATTGGTGACCTCTGTTAATTTACAAGGATATAGTCCTATATGTTTTAAAAAAAAAAAAAAGTCTCATTTGACACCATTGTTCACAATCTCAGAAGACAAGGCAAGGATTTAGTGGATTTGGAGAATGACGACCCTCTCACCCTAGAGTTGATAGCACCAAGATAGGGTGGAGACACACTGATGGGTAGATGTGGAGGAACTAGCACTGTCAATTCAGCAAGCATGCTTCTCTAAGCACTAAATCCATTAAAACCAATGCACAAGATAAAGGGTGGACTTCAAAATATTTTATTCCCACACTTTCCAGTCATTTTAGTGTCCAGAAACATTGCTTATCAACTCCTTGATGTTAGATTTCAGAGTAGTTAGTCTGTATCCGTAAAAAGAACAGGAGTACTTGTGGCACCTTAGGGTATTTCTACACCCAGCCGCTAGTTTGGCGGCTGGCAATTGAAGTTCTGGGTTCGACTTATCGCGTCTTGTCTGGACGTGATAAGTCGAACCAGGAAGTGCTCGCCATCAACTGCGGTACTCCAGCTAGACGAGAGGAGTACCACGGAGTCGACGGGGGAGCCTGCCTGCCGCGTGTGGACCGAGGTAAGTTCGAACTAAGGTACTTCGAACTTCAGCTACGTTATTCACGTAGCTGAAGTTGCGTACCTTAGTTCGATTTGGGGGTTTAGTGTAGACCAAGCCTTAGAGACTAACAAATTTATTTGAGCATAAGCTTTCATGGGCTACAGCCCACTTCATCGGATGCATAGGATGGAACATATAATAAGAATATATATATACCTACAGAGAAGATGCCATACCAGCTCTAAGAGGCTAATTAATTAAGATGACCTATGATCAGCAGGAAAAAAAACTTTTGTAGTGATAATCAAGATGGTCAATTACAGACAGTTGACAAGAGGTGTAAGGATAGTTATCATAAGGAAATAGATTTAAGTAGTGTAATGACTCAGCCATTCCCGGTCTCTATTCAAGCCATTAATGGTATCTAGTTTGCAAATCAATTCAAGCTCAGCCGTTTCTCGTTGGAGTCTGTTTTTGAAGTCTTTCTGTTGCAAAATTGCCACCTCCAGGTCTGTTACTGAGTGGCCAGAGAGGTTGAAGTGTTCTCCTACTGGTTTTTGAGTGTTATGATTCCTGATGTCAGATTTGTGTCGGTTTATTCTTTTGCATAGAGACTGTCTAGTTTGGCCAATGAATAGATATGTGTGACAGATCTTGGGAGACAGACCAGTCCTCGCTTACAGACAGCCCCCTAACCTGAAGCAAATACTCACCAGCAACCACACAACAAAAACACTAACCCAGGAACCTATCCTTGCAACAAAGCCCGATGCCAACTCTGTCCACATATCTATTCAAGTGACACCATCACTGGACCTAATCACATCAGCTGCGCCATCAGGGGCTCGTTCACCTGCACATCTACCAATGTGATACATGCCATCATGTGCCAGCAATGCCCCTCTGCCATGTACATTGGCCAAACCGGACAGTCCCTCCGCAAAAGAATAAACGGACATAAATCTGACATCAGGAATCATAACACTCAAAAACCAGTAGGAGAACACTTCAAACATTTATGCTCAAATAAACTTGATGTTAGAGTGAATCATTGTGTTGTAAAGTGCTTTTGTTGTCCATAGGCTTAGATAATCCTACTTCACATTAGATTGTTACATTGTAACTAGTAAGAAGTTAATGTATGAACAGGATAATTGTTCTTAACATGCTATATCATTCACATACATGAACAAAATTCCTGATTGGCCTGAAAATGAACTTGTCCAGATTCAAATCTGTAGCTTTAGTTCCTTTCCAAGCCAAACTAGTCTATACAAGAACATCTGACTAATTATGATATTTAGGGAACAGCATTCCATTTAAATCCAAAGCATTTTCAGGAAGAGAGCTGACCAGGTGATTATCAATATAGAGTGGACATTAAAAAATAGCCCCATGCAACTGTGGCCTATGGGAGAAAAAAGTCTTTTCAATTCCATTGTTGTCTGTTCAACAAAATGTTTTCTATGTCTTTTAACTAAACCACACGGGGGAAGTCACATGCACTTACTACCACAATCATAAACTATAAATGAGTGGTCACTTATATACCTAACATGCAATTTATGCATATTTATCCATTTTTGCTACATTTTTCATTATGTTCTTTATATTGCATAAAAAGATGAATATTAGAGCTTTGATACTGTATGCACTGTTCATTAGATTATGTGAAATATTCCTGTAAAGTATTTGGAATTTAGATTACTGAGAGTCAAAATCAGCTGCCATAGCAGCTTTTCTTTACGATATTAAAATTGTCCTGGTTCAGTTGTTTTATGGGTTCTATATTCATTAAGTAGATGCAGAATTTTAGTAACGCGTGAGTGAGATTATAACCTAGCAATTTGTCCACACATTTTGTGTTTGTCAAAGTGGAACATGAGATGATTTTTTTGGAGGGGATCCTGCATTATAAATTAGTCCTTTTTTGCTGATATGCATATAAAACTGAACAAAGTTGATCCAGGAAATTATGCATAAAAATATTTAGAAAATATCTACCATTTTCCATCTCAGGATCCAAAAGCACTTCATGAAGGACTCAGTCCTGCAAACACTATCAAGTGTAGTGCTTATTGCCATGGTAGTCTCATAGATCCATAGAAGTCACATTATGGGTGTTTGCAAGATAAGATCCTAACTGATTAATATTACAAAGGGCCTGTCTGCATGGGAAGGCTGCACGATACAATCTTCCTTTTTTTTCTGGCAGCTACTGCCAGGTATCCATACTCAAACTGTCTTATAGTGGTTTATCTCACCACTTACACTGAAATAATTAAACTGCTTTGAAATCAGCTTAACTCTATTTTGGTCAGAATTATGTCAGTTCAAGGTCCATGCAGATGCATCACCGCTTTGATTATAACTACACCAATTCAGTTTGTCCTCCTGTGGCTGTCCTACACTGCATCAGTTCACACCTGAAGTGAACTCTCTGCCCTCATTGTTCTGGGGCCATCAGGACCTGTGAAATAGCTTAGTGACATTAACACAATTTTACAGATGGAGAACTGAGGCATGGAAAAGTTAAGTGACTGCCTGAAAGTCTCATGCTTAGAACTCAGATCCCTGACTTGTGCACTAAAGATACTGCCTCAGTGACTCTTCTATAATGCTAAGCCTTCTCTCTGAAGTTCCAGCTGGAATAACTAGATTTCACATTTTGTCTCCCCTCCACCTTGCCAGGTGAATTTGGAGAAGTGTGCAGTGGGCGCCTCAAGCTTCCTTCTAAAAAGGAAATTTCAGTGGCAATCAAAACCCTGAAAGTTGGCTACACCGAAAAGCAGAGAAGAGATTTCTTGGGGGAGGCAAGCATCATGGGACAGTTTGACCATCCTAACATCATTCGTCTCGAGGGAGTTGTCACCAAAAGTAAGAGCGTAGAGTATACACCATCTGTGGACGTGCTGAACAGTGTTTCAATAAACTAGTTTTTTAAAACATGCATTCTGAAAACCTACCAGAATTGTTTTATGCAGTTGCCTTAGTAGAATGTGTTCAAACTATTTCACTCCTCTAAAGTTCTAACCAGGGCCGGCACCAGGCACCCAAGCACATGCTTGGGGCGGCACCTGGTAAGGGGCGGCGGGGGGAGCGCGGCATTCCGCGGGCGGGGGCGCTCCGGCGGCACGGCGCTCGGCGGGGGCGAGGGGCGGGCTCCGGCGGCGCGGCGCTCGGCGGGGGGAGCTCGGGGGGCGGCGCTTTTTTTTGCTGCTTGGGGCAGCAAAAAAGTTAGAGCCGGCCTTGGTTCTAACAAGGGAAAGGTGCACCTTTACTTTCATGATTTACATTAAATTACCTCAGAAGCGGGAAACAAATATTCAGATGAGCAGGACTAGGTAAGCTTCCATTGAGATAGTGCATGCTGGTGAATCGAGAAAGAAAGAGTGTTGTAGCTAAATTATAAACTGACAGATTGTACTAACCAATTTAGTACTCCAGAGCTAATTGCTATTAAGCAGCCAACAAACTCTTGCTGATAATCTCTTTGGAGTTATGGAGCCTGATTTCCTAAGGTCTTCTAATTGGATACAAGCAGTATGCATTTTCAAGTTAAATCATTAGCTATTATCATTAACATAGATTTAATGAACAGTCTCATGACATTTCTGAAGTTATTAATAATAATAGTTTTAAGTACCAAATCCAAGATTTTTAAGAGACTTTAAGCGCCTCAATTTTTTGGTGCCCAACTTGAGCCCCACCAGATTTTCAGAGGGTAGGTGCTTAGTACTTTATGAAAAGGAGGCCCCTTTTCAAGATGCTTCAAGTTGGGCACTCCAAGTCAATAGTCACCTTTAAAGTCTTGACCCAGAGTTTTAAATCGGAACATTTATTTTACTAGTAATAATATTATTACTGCAGCTATTTCCTTTATTACCAAGCAGACATGATTTCAAATCTGTGGCTAAAAATACATTTTTCATTGACATTTATGATTTATTAAAATCACTTGTCAGATTGTGTTGATACGGATACCAGGTTGAGGTCCACACATGAGCCTTGACATGGGAAAGCATCCCATTTCAGGGAAGCACACAAGTTAAACAATATAAGTATGTACTACACTGCTTTCCTGGATTGGGGCATTAGTCTTAAAACAATAACAAAAATAACCAACCTCAGACCATGCTGATGTTTGTGAAAGGGGTAACGGGGGAGGATGGGCACCCATGCTCCCACCCACAGGCTTGTCATGCAGAACGGGAGATGGGGGTTGGAGGGCTGTTAAGAAGCAATCTTCAGCCTTCAAAAAGATTTATAGGTGGCAGGTGGAGAACGTCTGAGAATATGAGCAGGCTGGATGCTGTTGCACATGCCCACTCTTTGCTCAGCTCCCTGTTAGCCCTACAAAGCTTTCTGATTGCTGCCTTCCCATGTCTTCTCCAGCTGACTTCATCCCCTTTCTGTTCTTCCTCAGATGTTACACATCTGTTTGTGGTGAGGACACAGGGGCTGAAATTCTGGCCCCTTTGAAGTCTATACTACAACTGCTATTGATATGAGTGGGCCAGAGTTTCACCCATAATCCCTTCCTCTGGGAGGTGTCCGGTAGGGAGAGAGATAGAAAGGAAGAATGGCAAGATACAGCCACATTTCTTTTCCTTTTACTGACACAACTAAAGGTCAGAAGGAAGAGGCACAGAGACAGGCAGATAGGACCAGAGCCGGCTCCAGGCACCAGCTTAACAAGCAGGTCCTTGGGGTGGCCAAGGGAGAGGGGCGGCACCTGCGGCAATTCGGGGGCAGCAGGTCCCTCACTCCCTCTAGGAGCGAAGGACCTGCCGCTGAACTGCCGCCACGGCAGAAATGCTGGAGCCGGCCCTGGATAGGACTAGTTGCTTAGCAATCGGTGAGCAAGTGTGACTGCCTGCCGGCCAGCTCCCTAATCTCCCAGTGAGCACTGCCTTGCTGTTCCCCTCCTCCTCAGCTGTGCTATACTTTAGAGGCTTGGGGTGCTTTTCCCTGATCTCCCAGAGGAACACAGGCTCTGGTTCTGCCTTCCCTGCCCCATTCAACATGGGTCTCCTTAGGTGGCTGCTGAAAATATTTAAAACACGCTTTAGACAAGTTCTGTCTCCCACCCGGAGACCTTGAAACAAGAAATGAAGGAGAAAGTTAGAAAGGGCAAAGAAGGGACAGATAAAAATACCAAGATTGGTTTAGTTTGGGGGCTGTAAAAACTAAATACAGCTATCCTAGCTGCACTTTTTGAATTGGAAATACAATGTAAGGTCCACCCTCATGGAAAAGTCCTGTAGGACTTAATAGGCATGAGACCACAAGGCACCTATAGGAATTACCCTTAAAAGCTTATTGAATTTAATAGAAAATTATATCCCCACTCTAGAATTCTGTGGGTTAATTTGAAAATTGTACAGAAAGATTACCCTTCCCTATCTAATTCTGTAGGAGTCAATCAATAAAACAAACCCCTGGAAGGAGTGACTTTTTGACTCTATCAGTCAGTAGCTTTGTTTGGAGCTGGGGGGGGGGGAGACCTCTTGCAACTTAAATTGATATCATTGGTTGTATACTTATTTTAATAAATGTTTCTGCTATTATTGAAATTGCTTGGGAGAAGTTTTCCGAAATGTGTAAAGGTAACTCCAGAAGTTCACAGCTGACAGGAACAAAGGGCTTGTCTACACAAACACTTAGTTGGTGGCAAGCTGGGATGTAAATCTACCCCACACAAGCCTGCCACGCACCAAGAGTCTGTGGAGAGTTCTGCAGCACACTCGATGTTCCCTGGTGCCATTTGACCTACTCCTGTTTCAAAGCAATGTAGATCAAAGCATGCTATGCAACTCTTTGTGCATGGCAGGCTAGTGCAGGGTAGATTTGTGTTGCTCGTTGAGAACTAGGGCCTTGTGCACTGTCAGCAGTGTCTACGATATGTGTAGCTACATACAGCAATAGAAAGTAGGCCACGTCCATACTGGTATGTGACTACATGTGGCAGTGAAAGGCTCTTCTGGGGGTGGTAGCAGAGAAAGTCTCCTGCAGTGGGTAGCTGCTGGAGCTTTTCCCGCTGTCTCCCAATGCCAGAGCTTTTCTCTACTGCTGAATCCTTTTCCTGGAAAGGCTCCAGCAGTGGGAAGGCAGCGGGACACTATACTGCTAAAAAATAGCAGTATGAACAGGAAGGGTGCTGCTTGGGTGTGGAGAGAGCCATGAAAGGTACGTACCCTAAGGTTCTGGCATGTCTTTAATTTACTTGCCTGGGCAGTGCCTGACCATCTACACTGCTAATTATACCCATGGTAAGTGGGGCGTGCAGTGTATATAGTCTAAATGCTGCCATAGGTGTAGACTTCTTGTTTGTTTACACAAGCCCACAGGTAATCAAATAAAAGCAGAGACATGGCATATCTAAAAATAAATAATATAAAACTATGTAAAGTCATGTAAAATATAGCTAATTTACACAGTTCAAATAGAAATGTCATATCTGGGTCTGATCTGTCAAAACACGCTTTACTTCCTGAGATGACAAATAATTTATTCTTTGATTTAGAGCTCACAACCTAAGTAAGTCTGAAAAGGCTGCCAAATCTGCCTGTATAAATCCCATGTATCTCATGCTTATGTCTAACGAGCTACTCTATAAAGTCAGAGTTGCGTTTTAAATTCCCTGAATTTCTTGAAATTCTGATGATGGTTTTCTGCATACAACTGAGCAGAGCAAATCCTTTATGTTCAGTGGCACAAAAGAATCCAGTGACTCTTCTGAAAATATTTTTTTCTCTGCACACCCAATTTTGTGCATCACTGACTGTGTGTGCTGCAGATACACTCTTTGAATAGCTAACTCTTGTTGTACTCTTATGCAACTGGGTTTCAGCAAGTTTTCTAATCAGTTATATTCTTGGTTTATTCACAATAGGCTATTAACCATTTCAGTAGCAGGTGTTGAATATCAAAGGTCTGTGATATAGATGGTCATATTTAAGTATGAGAAGGCAAGATTTGAGTCTCCTATGTTTTTAAATCAGCAGAGACCTACGGAATATAGAATATTCTTTACATATTTTGAATAGTGAGATTATAAATGGGGGAAATAATGGATTCTGTCCTTCTACCTCACCATGCATGGAGATCCCATATGTGTATTTTGGAAGCCTTACAAAATTCTGCACATCCATTCTGGAGGAGTGATTTTTTTTTTTTTTTGGATGGGCAAATAAAATATCTTTTTTCCATTTATAATCAATCATCAAGGCAGTGGAACACACACACACACACACACACACACACACTCACTCACTCACTCACTGAATATTATTTAATTATTCATCCAGAGCCCTTTATTTTCCTCATTTATATCACACTATTCAAGATACTTAAAGAAGACACACTGTCCTCTAGGTTTCTGCCTAGGTACATATTTGCCTGGGCTGGTACATTTTAATGACAATTTTGCAATACTGTATAATCATTATTTAATAGCAATTATATAGCACTTAACAGTGTCCTAGGCACTCTTCAGGCAATGAATAGGAGTTGATATACAGGCAGTGGAGGGTCCGTTTATGGAGAATTTACAGGATCATTCCCAGTATATGTAACATGATAAATAGACAATGTGACCCTTTCTTCATTAACCAAAATATTTTTGACAGATGGCCTTTAGCAATGAACTGACTTTTCATACTGATTATAACCTTTGAAGCAACACCTAGCAATTTGCAATGACTCCCATATCTAAAAGTGACCACTTGGAATCTAGAATGGGGCAATGTGCCTTACAATACACTAGAGATGTGCTGAGGTGCATTAGCTAAATAAGACCTCGATTCTTTGTTCCAGCACTGAATTATTCCCCTGTTTCAGATTTGTTTCTGTTCAGAACTTTCCTTCTACACTGGTCTCAAGGGTGCCCTATAGGCAGCAGTCTTAATAGCCAGCACACATGTTCTCCTTAGTTTACTAATAATTTACAGCAATTTGTAGCCTGTTAGTATAATAAATTTCTGAAACACTGTTGACACAAGTTGTTATCGTGTATAAATGGCTGCATTCTGATAAATGAATGCAGAATGTTCCTTTGAAAGTACGCAGCTTTGCTTTAGAGCATATGTTTCTGATTACATGTACATTTCCAACTGAATGTGGGTGAAAACCTGCACTCGATGCACTCAACATATGGGAGGACAAATAAGAGAGGGAGATGTTATTTTAATAATTTGAAAGGTTTTCCTTCTTGCCTTAACTAATCTCAGACTTCTGACACACCATTAAATTGAATTTGTATGGTAACCAGGCATTTGAAGATGATACAATACTTCAGTTTCATAAGAGCATGAATTTATCCTATAAACTTTGTGGATAGCCCAGTTCTGATGCTACACTACATTTTAGTCTGAGAATTTGTAGAGATACTGTCAGTCTCCATAGATTATCAGTAACACTTGGCTATTAGTGTTACCAATAACAACTGTTTGCTTTTCGCATATGTGTTCTCTCTCTCTGTCTTACTGTAACTTGCTTGACAACCTGATTGAAAACAAGCAACAGAAGGTTGTTGGAGAGCCTAGATTCTTCTCTCTCTTCAACAGGCTGAAAGGCTGCAGAATAATTGAATACAAGGTCAAAGTTGTGGACACACAGATTTTGTCCACCCCGGTTATAGCAAGAGATACAGGGAGACAAACGATGTCTGTTGTGATGCACCATGGTCATATGTTGGCCATGATGCATGTAATGTATTCCAGCCAGGGAACCCAGGTCATAGAAGGGAATAAAGGTACAAAGCCCCCGAACTACAACTCCCACAAAGCACTTTGATGGCTCAGGTGGACCCAGATTATTGTTGTACTGACCCAAAATGAAATATTTTGATTTAGTTCAACAAAATGAAATATTTCAATTTGATATTCCCAACAAAAATTTTAAAGCAAAATCTAATTTTCCCTGTTGCAAATTTCAATGTTGTGGAAATTGCATTTTTGGAGGGACAACACAATTCAGTGGAAAGTTTCCAACCAGCTTTAATTTTTACCATTTGTGGAGCTTTCTCTTTTTGATTCTCATGCACTTAATTATGGTAGATAACATGTTGAGAGGTGGAGCCATTGTTTACCTTTAGGGTTTGTCTACATGGTGAGGTAATGATCACTACAGGGGTGTGATTTCTAAACAGCGCTAATGTGTTGCACATTCATTGGTTCGTGAGACCCTGCTGGTGCACCTTAAAGGTTACCTAGTGCACTTGAACGAAGTGTTCTTTCAACCAGCACAACATTAAGCCATAGTACAGAACCTTTAAGGCTCACCAGCAGAATCTACATGGACTTACTAATGCACAAAAGCTAGTGTGCATTAGAAATCACACTCCCATAGTGCACATTAGTCCCCCAGGTAAACAAGCCCTCAGAAGCTGCTCTATGGTTGTGAATACTATGCAAGCTGTTGTCATGCCTTTAAACTCCCATGTCTTCTTGCACAACATGTGAAATAACAATACATTTACTTTAATATCTACATTGCCCACTTTCACCCATCTCCTCCTCCATGGCAAAAGGGCAGATAAAGCAAACTTTGGAAAGCATTATTAAATAATAAAATTCATAGGTTGATATGAAGGAAGGGATGGATGGCCTTGTGGTTGGGGCATGGGCCTGGGACATAGGAAACCCACCTTTGATTCCCTGCTCCGCCATGGCCTTCCAGTATGACCTTAGACAAGTCACTTGGCCTTGCTGTGTCTCTGCCCCCTGTCTGTACAATGGGTATAATAGCACTGCTCTGCCTCACATGGGTCCCAGAAAGAAGATGAGCACCACCGGGATCAAAGTAACTGCCCATTTAAATGTCATGATAATGACCCCCTGTACGACTGAGTCAGTCACAGGATACATAGACATAGATGATATTAAATTAACAGAACAGTGACTTTTGTCTAGAAATGTCACTATATTATCCTTTTTTATTCATCTCTCTTTAATATGTGAAATTCCACATAAGTCCCCATTTTGATGCAAAAAGAATGGTTTTACAATGCTCAAATTGTAGTACACACTGAATTTCCCAACTTTTGAAGGATATTTAATACCAGCTGTACTGTGCATTGTATCCACTGGGGAAATAATCATTTTTTGTAAACGACTGAAAGTGTATCTTAGGCTTACAATTTGGGGTGCAGGGTATCAAATACTCTTGTATATAAACAGAGAAATGTATGCAAAATTTTAAGACAATTTTAAAAGGGGAGCATATACATGACTCCATTTTGTGGGTTCAGCTACAGTACCAGAAGTTGTGGATGAGTGAGAGGTTAAGGGATGGGTCAAGAGAACAAACCAGGGTAAGGTCAGGAAAACTTCAGGAGGTGAGATTCATTTGTGTGGCACCTTCTCACCAGACAAGCCATGAAGAGCAGCAAGATAAGGCCGAAGGAGCCTGCCTGAAATAAGAGTTCTGGCCAGAAAAGCAAGGTCTCAGTGCTATGGAAGCTGTGCAACTGCAGATCGACATACGTGCTTGAGAGAGGATTTTCGGGCAGCTAGTGGGGTATCATCATCAGTGTTGCCAATTCTCATGATTTTGTCCCAGGTCTTTGGTGTTTTTCTTAAAGCCCGAGATTCTGGAGTCAACTGATTAGATGAGAATCTCAGCTTGCTTTTTTTTTTTAAAAAAGGTTCTACCCTTGTTCAGAATGCTTCAGAAACCAGAAGGCAAATAGAAAGAACCCATTTTTAAAAAAATAATCTTATGATTTTTAAGCCAATCTCAGGTGTTTTTGATGCCTGACTCATGATTTTGGAATGCTTGGGATTAGTAAGTACTTGTTCGTTTTTCATATCAAGGAACTTGGTATCTGCTCATAACGCTGGTTAGCTTAGGCCACAGTTGGGCACAATACTTATCCACATGCCTGTCTATGAGCACAAAATAGTCTCATTGAAGCTAATGGGAATACTTTCATGCTTTGAATTAACCATATGCTTCATTACCTTGCTAAATACACACCCTAGTGCTGTGTTTATGGTAATTGTTAGTTATCTTATGTGTCATACTCCTTAGACTCAAACTGTATCTCCATGTGTAAAGGGTAACAATGTAAAGGGTATCATTTAACAAGGGTTTTGGCAGTAGATCAAGGGATTTTCAAGCATATTGTAAATGGTTTATTTTAACAAGGTAGGAACGCTTGTGCATAAAGTGCATTGTCTAGATAAATTGTGTGCCACTATGATATGGTTATTAATAATTAAAGCTCTTTAATGTATTATAGTCTGATCCATGTATTGATTGCTGCATTGTTTGCTCTATAGAAGACACTCTAAGAAACAGGGGAAAGAGGGATTTTCCCCTAGGAGGCTACATGGGTCGCTAAGTGGATTAGTTAGTGGCTTTTCGGGTTCCCAGGTCATAATTCAGACCAGAGCTGACCAGAGAGACTTGAAATGATGTGCGATGGAAGAGGACGTCAGCATGAACGTGGAGTTGTTTCTTTGCAGAGTACCCTGCTGCAACATAAAGTCAACATATAGGGCCAGATTCTCAACCACATCCAAGCTCCACTTGTATGCAGAGGGAGACGTATCAGAGAGCTGGTTGTGGATCCCTGATCCTAAGATGCCCAGCCCTGGCGCAAATTAGAGTTATAGGGGAACAACTCTAATTTACAACAATGGCAGATGGGTCAAAGTGGAGCTCCACTGTGGCTTCACAACCTGCCTTGCCCCACTTCCTCCTCTTACATTGCGGTGCAGGGGGTGGAGAGAGTTGGTGCAAGAGTCTGTTCATTGGCAGAGAGTTTCCATACACGGGGGGAATTCTCCACTGGCCTTCTCCTGTCACTTTATGACTTTGCTGATCGGAGAATCCACCCTATCATAAATAGGGGGAAAGATATCACAGCCAGTGTGTTATCAGAGAGAATGTTGAAACACATAAAAGGGACGCTCCTGAATGGGGGCACCTCTAATGTTCTGTTCTGTACATGGTCCTTTACCACACTCACTACCATGTGAACACCTATTATGGGCTCTCCATCACTGCGTGTGACCAGGGTTTAGTGATAACGCAAGGCAGAAATACCAATACTTACACCTTATGTCTTTATACATGAACGGTTACAAATCAAATGGGCCTAGATTGAGCCCTGGTACAAGTGGGTGCATTGCCGCTGGCTTCAATGGAGTTGCATTTACTGTTTGCGAGTGCTGTATTTGTCACATTAACCTTCCTATCTTTGTGTTTCTTTTTTTTTCTTCTTCGTTTCTTTTTAAAAGTAAAACAATCTGTATTTAGCGGAAAAAAACATCTGGAAGCAAATTTCTTAAATATACATAAACCATTTTTCATGTATTGTGAATTTTCTATTTCTCTTTAAATGCTTACTTGGTGCTTTTAATGTATTTTCAGGTAAACCGGTTATGATTGTTACTGAGTATATGGAGAATGGCTCTCTGGACAGCTTCCTCCGAGTAAGTACAAGGTTGATGGCACAGTGTTGATCTTGTCCTGTCATCATTTTGTCTTTGCTATTGCTTTACTCTCAGTCACCATAACTCTTGTCCCATGTTGTATCTTTCATTGTTTCTTTTATTTTGGGGTGGGTTGTCGTGTGCTCACAAAGGCATCTAGAAGTCTAGTATTCTGTTTTGAACCTTTACAATCAGATTTGTTCGGGGATTTATTGAAGAAAGCAGAAATGTTATTTAGTACATTCCAGCTTTGGGAAAAGAATGATTTACTAGCAATTACAACTGTAAATTGTTTTTATGAGGACTAAATTAATAGCTTTAATGCGCTGATGCTTGCTGATATTGGTAGGTAGCCTATACATCATACCAAACACTATCCAAATAATGGTAAACTGTTATGCTGAGCCAAGAGTTTAAATGCAAGATGTTTAAAGAATAACCTCTCACCATGAGGTGTAGAAATTTTGTGTTGCCAAGCGCTATTAGAACATCCTCTTTCCCCACTCCTGCAATGTTTTGCTTATTTTATTCTCCTTCTCTTTTAAAGCTGGTAATGGGCCTGACAAAACCTGAATGCTCCTTGTGTTACCAAGATTTACACGAGGCAAAACAACTAGTGTGCCAGAAGTAAACTCACTCCTGGGGAGAAGCACTGGTTTTATTTTCATTTGTTAGGGTGACCTCAACTCTGGCTACGGACCTTGCCTTGGGTCTGTCATGGTTGAATGACACTATCCCTCAAATTCATAACACTGAAATAGACATTAAACCCCAAAAGGAGATCTATTATCAGCTCTTGTTTCTGTATATACTGCATATGTTATGGTGTCTGCTGAAGCATATGAAATGCATATAAACATTGTATTAACAATCTATCTCGAATTATATACCTTTGATAAGGATAAAAATCCTTGAATAAAACTTTGGTCATTCAAGGCTGCAAGACCAATGATTGCTCTGATATATACACACACGCTGATTCAAGTATTTGTTACATATAATTCAGTGATTTTAGTCTGCTGTATTGTTCAGTGTTCCACACTATTTCTTGAAAACCTAATCCAAAACCTGCTTAAATCGATGGCAGGACTCCCACTCAACTTCAGTGGGCTTTAGATCATGCCCTGAATGAGAAGCAAAGTTCTGTCAGAAATCATAATATGCACTCACGTGATTAAAAACTGTGTAACAATACATATCCATAAAGTGGCAACGTTAAAGCTGCAAAGGAAAGAGGATGGTGGTGTTGCACCTACGTACACAGCTAAATTAGCTGCGTGCTCAATTCCTTAATCCCTTGAATCACTCTGAACTGTCCTGGACCAGTTTTGAAACATTTCAGGAAAACACAGGGATCCTCCTGTACCTGTATTCCCCACCAAAATACCCCTTTAGCCTAATATTTGCACAAAAAATACGATCATCCAACCAGTTCTAGTGCCATACATTGCTATCCATTATCTCTCTTTTTTTTCAAATTCAGTCTTTGTAATGGTGACCACTTTATGTACATTATAATCTCATACGCCTTCCCTCATGTTCCTTTGCACTGCACATCACATTTAAACTTCTTGTCTTTGCTTTTGGGGCCCTGCATCACACAATCCCAGCTATATCTTCAGCCTGATCTCTCCCTGCATTCTTATCCATGCTGTCTGCTCCACCAGCAAGGCCTTCCTTCATAACTTGTCTCTTTTTTTCACAAGCATCTCAGTGTCTTCCTCCATGCTGCCCCTTTATGCCAAGCTCAGTTTAGCAAGACTCCAGCCTCATCTCATTCCAGTCCCTCCTTAAAACTCTCTCCCTACAAAAAATGCTTTTCCTGCAAAACTTAAATTAAACAAAAAGCTTGAATCACTCATACAAATTCAGGCCTATAGAGAGTACCTGTACAATCTTATTCTAATAATACTTGTCCTTGTTTCCATCCCTGGGGTATGTTATATGCTCATTTGCCTGCGCGGTCCATTATTGATAATGTGATCTCTTCAGAGCAGAGACCTGTCTGTGTTCTCTGTGCAGCAGCTAGCAATCTATAGGGCACTATAAAATGATAAATAATGTAGACTGCCTACTGTTCAGACCCCAATCTGGCCAATTACATCATGCCCTACCTTATATACATAATGCAATTTAACCGGTTCATTGGTGCACTGTATTTCAGATATAGTGTACTGATTTCTATTTGCTAATTTATTCACTGAAATTTGAATTTTTAACTTATCAAGTCATCAAAGTTAAGGCAAGTTTCATGCAAATGCATCCTTTCCAACCACGAGTCTCACTCTGAAAGTGAATGCCAAGGGGCTTTTCAAACACTTGACTGCCATTTCAGTGCCAGTTCTGCCATATGTTCAGCTAATGTTTACACAGCCAATATTGTCCCTTGAGAACAATGGTCAAAAGTAAAACTTATGCCCCTGTCTTTCAATCGGGTTCATGTGGTCTTACCCATGTGCGAGTGAAGAGTCCCATTTATATAGTAAGCCTCCGTGTGGGGCACAGGGGCCGCCCGCACTGATGTGACTGCAGGAGTGGGGGGTTAATGTATTTGAAAGCTGATCACTGAATACATTTTATTTTTGGTCATATGTAGATTCACATAGTAAGATGGAAGCAATATTTTAACTAGCAACACCCATTAGCATGAGCTTGGGGGCTGAAAACCTAGTTGATTCAGAGATTATTCTCTTTTGGTTACAGTATTTTCATGGATGGTTTTTATCTTGGGCCTCTGTCTTAT
The DNA here is from genome assembly GCF_002925995.2 of Terrapene triunguis. Lineage (NCBI taxonomy): Eukaryota > Metazoa > Chordata > Testudines > Emydidae > Terrapene > Terrapene triunguis. Next base: position 9,353,223 of record NW_020664909.1, read on the forward strand.
GAGCCCTCCATGTGCAGAACTCCCAGTGACTTCAATGGAAAATCTGTGCATGGTGAACTTGTACAATCGGTCTCTTAATCATGCATTCTGTATGTTTTGCAGAAACATGATGCTCAGTTCACAGTCATCCAGCTAGTGGGCATGCTTCGAGGGATAGCATCTGGCATGAAGTACTTGTCAGATATGGGTTATGTCCATCGTGACCTAGCTGCCCGTAACATCCTCATCAATAGTAATCTGGTGTGCAAAGTCTCGGATTTTGGCCTCTCTCGTGTATTGGAGGATGACCCAGAAGCTGCTTACACGACCAGAGTGAGTTCATATGTTTATGCCTTTCTTAATTATAGCTATAAAACTGGGGTGCTGGAAGTGCAGCCTGAGACTACATGTGACCTCAAGACTCCTAAACCGGGGCACATGGACCATGGAGCATGGGAAAATTTGATCAATAGCTGGTTAAACTTGCTGGTGAGCTCACTGCAGCCAATTCCTACACATTTGTCAAGGAATATACAAGTATAAAATTATAGGTCTGCATTTATAGTTGGTGGAAAATCATTCTATGGACATGTCTATACTGCACGTTCACTTATGGTGATAAATAGAGTACATACACTGCACGCCCCCCTCGCATGGGTATAAACAGCAGTGTAGACAGTAAGGCACTGTTTAGGTGAGTAGAGTAAAGACATGCTGGAACCTTAGGGTACGTATCTTATATGGCTCTCTCCTCACCCAAGCAGTGCCTCCAGCGGCGGCTCCAGGCACCAGCGCTCCAAGCACGTGCCTGGGGCGGCAAGCCGCAGGGGGCACCCTGCCGGTCACTGCGAGGGCAGCAGTCAGGCAGCCTTCGGCGGCATGCCTGCGGGAGGTCCGTGAGTCTGGGGACCTCCCGCAGGCAAGCTGCCGAAGGCAGCCTGCCTGCCATGCTTGGGGCGGCAAAAAAGCTAGAGCCACCCCTGAGTGACTCCCCCATTTACATTGTTATTTTTAGCAGTGTAGTGGCCTGGTGCCTCTCCACTGCCGAAGCCCTTCCCCACCACAACAATGAAAGCCTCTGGCAGAGGGGAGGCAGCAGGGAATGGTATAGCAGATTGCCCTTTAATGCAGATGATTGTATAGCAAACATAAATGTTATTTTTACCTTAACAGAGTTAGGTCATCAGAGAAACAATACATGTTGATTAAATGCTAGAAAATGAGACTTCAATGGGAACAGCTTAGAAGGCAGTTAACTGCACATGAATGCCTTTCTTCTGTTCACACTTATATTAGTTATATAGTAACTCTATTGAAATCAATTAAACTATAACGGTATGTGACAGCATAGTGAGAGGGGACTCAAACCCAAAGCTTTCCATTTGTGGTTTGCCACCGTAAAAATTGTTAGAGACGAACTGGTAGTTCATTGCTAGAACTGGTCAAAAAATGAAAAAGAATTTTGCAGAAATTTAGAAGTTTATCTGTTTGCATCGTACAAGGTCTGGAAAGGTCCTACTTTCCTTCTCTCTCTCTTCCCCTAAGAATTTTCAATTTTGAAAAGCCAAAAAATGTTCATGGGGGGAATCAGTTTAATGTAAAACAAGGAAAAGAGAAAAAAAGAAAAAGTCAAGGCGGAGAGGGAGGGAGGGAGAGTGCGACCAAAAAGGAATGGAAAGAAGAAACAAGAAAAAAAGGAACATACAAAACATTAAAAAATGTTTTAAAAAAATTCGATACAAATATTTTCCAAAATGTTCTTTTTTAAGAAAGCTAATTTTTGGACCAGCTCTATTCATGACCATTTGATGGTCCTGGGGGTAGGGAGGGCTTATGTGAAATCAAGCACATTTAGCCACCGAGCTGGGATTTGTGTGAATCAAGTCCTTCAGTGATGACTATTCTAGGTGATCACTTCCGAGTATGGTTGTTGCACTGCAGGATTCCTCCCCCTCCCTGCATAATTCATATTGTTGGAGTATGAGAACCTTCACCTGGCCTCAGCAAGGTGGATGAAAAGGAACAGGAAGGGAAAAGGGATTCTTTCAAGAGCAGGGAAAAGGAACTTTTCCCCCACCCTCTACTCCCAGCCTAGGGATGACCAGATATGGGAGCCTACCAGAGCCAGGAGACCCCCAAGGAGTGGAGTGCCTCTTGTCTGCCTTCTTGATTGCACTCTGCCTGAAGAGGCGTAGAGATGAGACTCTCTGCTACTTCTTCTTTTGTTGGTGGTAAAGATGGAGTAGAGCATGCCAAAGAACTCGTGGCACGGACCCAAAGCTGAGGAAAGCCTGGGCCTTTTCCATTTTCCATGCTAAAGCCTTAAAGGGGCAGGGCAATAATTTTCCTTTGGCCATTTTTTCATTATTTTGGAGCCTGCTGCTACTGCTCGAGGCAAGCCACATTATGGCCACTTTAAGACCTAAGAAACCTGTGACTCCCCGGTATGGAACAAAGAGTTGCCTGGGGAGAAATAGCTGTGCATCAGACAGTGTAGCAAAAAGCTTTATAAAGGAAGTGAGTTTATTGAATATGAAGCGTATGTGCTGAAGTGTGTGAGTTGCAGGTTCCCTGGGTAGGAAATATGGAGAAGAGATTTATGTGATACTGGAATTTCTGGCCAATGCAGAAATCTGATGTTCCAATGATAGTGCTGAAGTCTTCTTTTCTGTCTACTCTTCACCTCCCTTCTATGTCTCTCTGCTTATTTGCATTTAGATATGTGCATTCAATAAACCCCATCTGCCATTTATGGCACAAACACAAACTACTGCAGGAAGTTACCAACATGATTAGAATCTCGTAATAGAATCTAGACCACATCTAATTTCATTCACAGGATAAATGGGAGACTGTATAGACATCCTTTGAAATGGCATCAGAAAGCATGCTCCAGAGGTGGGGAAGTCACTTCATTCACAATTAAGACATCACTGTTTGGGGTTTAGCTCTGAGATTGTTTAGATCCTCATTTGATTTCCCTGCTACTATAATCCAGAGTGCCTCTGCTGCTACTTTAAATTCATATGAATCTGGGTGAAAAGGGGGCAATTGGATTGGTGGTTGTCACAAAACTTTGGTGATAAGATAAAGGAGTTTCAAAGCTCCGTGCTGCCAGTACAAATCCAGTCCAGGTCAGTAAGGACCACAAGTTACCTTTGTGTGATGACCATTCTAGGTGAAATGAATTGGTGGTTGCCCACTGGAAGGTGCGAGTGCCATTTGTTACAAAAGCCACCTTTACTTTTTCCTGTAGCTGGCATTCTTGCTGGCTGTCTCAGCAGAGAGGGCAGTGATTGAACAGGCATGTATATAAAAACTATCTTCACACATCTACAACGTGTGGGTAACACTTTCAAAAGTGTCTAGATTCCATTTCAAAAAGTGATCTAGGCACTTAAGTCTCATTGACAGTGAAGTCACTTGGTCGCTTTTGAAAATTTTACCCTGAGTCCTTCTCAGTTCCGTTTCAGGCTCATTAGCAAAGAGAAGGAATGTTTGCACTGCTGCTGCCTGGTTATTTAGCTAAATAGAAGATTGTTTCCTAGACTGTCAGTCTCAGGAGATTTCACAGCCACTAAGTTCATATGAAGGAAAAAAAGGGACCAAGTTTTAAAATAATGGAATAGTCCCATAGACTTTAATGCATTTACCAGCTAATGTGAGGGGTAGCAGTTACTCAGAAGCTTTCTGAAATTGACTACAGAAATCAAAGTTGTAACCATATTTCAAAATGTTCGCTTTCAGATAGTGAAATAAGATATCTTAAGTGACTTTGTTGTTTGATAATCCAGGCCCCAGTCCTGCAAAGAGAACTCATCCACGCAGAGCCCCTGTGCATGTACAGACCCTCTGTGCTGAGCCCCAGTCACTTGGCATACACTTGGGCCAATCTTTGCTCAGGAGCAGGGCCTTCGTATCTACATTTCCATTAGGAATATAATTTTACGGTCTTTATAAATAGGTAATCGGTAATACTCATGCTGTTCTGCAAGTCCTCTGAAGACCAATGTAAAGATCACACTTGTATAAGGGCCATAGTTGTGCTTCACAGATACGTAATATTTATGTACTCTAGACTAGTGACTACCTTGGACCACTATTTAAATGCGTATTTAGGCACATCACCAATGTGCCTGACATTTAATTGAAGAATGCAGTCCAATTAACTGTTAGTCTCTCTCTTTCTCTCTCTGAAGTCATAGTTCTAAATCCTGACCTGTGTTATGTGGGTGCCTTGGAGGGTGAGACCGTAGGAGGCCTCTCTTGCTCTATCCCACCTCCCCTAAGCATTTACAGAGTTACAGGGTAGGATTGTCACCTACCACTCAAGAAGACACTACTTCATGGGTTTGGTCATCATGTCCATTAATGCACAAGGGGAAACACATTCTGCTAGTTAAGGGAATTGGTCAGGCTTCCAGCAGCCACTGTGAGCCATTCTGTCCTGTACCAGCTAGATGGCTCTTGGACTGACCTCATGCCCAATACGTCATGGATTCTCCTGTCATGTGACCCTATAGAGTATGGGTCTGGATTTTGCCCTCTCATTTTTGTTGTCAAATTCTTCTAACCCATTTGTTAAAATCCGTTTCTCTTGATTCCTTTCTTCCCAGGCACTTGGTCAAGTATCCGTGACAATCGCTTTCTAACTGATTATAAATCAAAATACGAGATTGGGATACGTAGGCCTGGAAGCAGCTGCTGTGTGCTGGAGTAGCAAACTCACTCAAAATAAATTGAAGGATTTGTTTAGTTTCGGCAGATTTATGCTTCACAGTTCAGATACAGTAAGAATCACAACTCTGTTGACAGCAAACAAAACCTTCAATTACTACTGACACTTTTGCTCCAGCACACAACAGCAGATCTCAGGCCTAGATGTTAGGAGGATGTTATATTTTAGACATTGGTCTTAATTTGTATGTCTTGTCAATCAACGAATGTTTGCACAGTCTCCCTGAACTTCAAGTGGGTGTATTTTTCAAAAAAAAATCTAAGAAATAAACTTAGTGTAGCAGTTGAAAGTCACTGTAGTGCAGTGGGTCTCAAACTTTTGTACTGGTGACCCCTTTCACATCACAAGCCTCTGAGTGCGACCCCCCCCCTTATAAATTAAAAACACTTTTTTATATATTTAACACCATTATAAATGCTGGAGGCAAGCGGGGTTGGGGTGGGGGTTGACAGTTCGTGACCCCTCCATGTAATAACCTTGCGACCCCCTGAGGAGTCCCGACCCCCAGTTTGAGAACCCCTGCTGTAGTGGGCTAAGCAGAGAGGAAAAAGAGAGAATAAATAGCATCAAATAATATACATTTTTAGGTAATCAGATCAAGTGTGTTACAAAGACATTTTCTTACAGTATGCAGTGTGCCATAGTGCTGTAACATTATATAGTCAATTCACTAGCTATAGTAGCATTCAGCCATTTGAATTAGCTGAGCTAGTGCTTTTCATTTTTTGTTCATATGATCATATAGAGCGTATTAATAAGCCTGTGGCTTTGTTTGAGGCTAGGGCCATGATTATGTTACTACTAGGGGATCCGGTGGGTTACCCTCAGTTTTTTTTTTTTTTTTTTAATTTCCATCAGTATGATAATGTCAAACTCACACTGACATAGCAGGAAACTAAGAGCCCCTGGTCTTAAAATGTTGCCAGATTCTAAAATAATGACATACTCCCACACACATGTAACTGCCCCAGTGACTCAGACACTGTCTGACATGGCGTTATTCGACATGCCTGGATAGGTCCCCACAATAGCCCTTTGTTTTCTCTTGGTTACTTTGTTTTATGCCGTGCTGGCCAAATCAATGCTTTGCTGTCAGTGCTTAAGGTGGGGTGCACCCATTTCACAATCCTGGGGTTCATCTTCACATCTTTCTTTAAAAATTAAAGAAAGAGGAGGATGCAGGGGCAGAAAAAGTCTAGCTTGCTATTTTTTCCTAGTTATATTTAAAAAGAGACTGTGCTGGAAGTGTACATAATGGTTCTTTGTCTTCAGAAAATAAGTGGAAAAATAGGGCACCAATAGGTAACCGTGCACATGCATGTACATACTTATACACTTGATTACACCTTTTTTTTTTTTGGCATGCACTGGTGGGTCTCTGTGGGCATGACATCCGCATGCACATTTCTGTAGGCATAGTTATAGGGTCCTCATTCTGAACTTTGGTTCTTCGTGTTCCACTTTGCCCAGTTGCTTTTAATTTTAAAGAACAGTAGCCCAACAATATTAGCCAGGGTTTTGCCTGTGTTAATGGCAGGGGCTTTGGTAAGTAAGAAGCCCCAGCTTTGGCAAATGCCCATTTTTGTTTCATAGCTTAATAGAAAATGTTTGATTTAGTCTACTGCATGATTAACCATAAGTTATATGACGTCTTTGCTATGGGTAAATCATAAAAATTAACCAGATTTGTTCTGTTGGTGTTCATGTAATCTCCAACTCAGACAAGCATTTCTGAGAGAGAGAGAGAAGGGGTGGGGAAGATTCTGCTACTTGAGCAATCACTGAGTGCTCTCTTTGAGTTCACTGGCTTTTAAAACTAGAGTAGCTTGTATGGTTTTTTCAAAAAATGGATGAGTGCATAAAAATTCTAAGTTCAGTTTCCAACAATTAATGGGATTGTTTTATTTGTTGTTTAAAATATGTGGAAATATTTGAAAATGTTGCACCAATTTTAAGAAAAAATCCTTATCTTTTGGTGCTGAAATTATAGTCCGATTAGCAGGACCTATTCAGTGTCAGTGGATACTTGTAGCTAAAATAGCTAAAACACCTTGCTAAAAGCTTTGGTTTCACTCATGTTTCTGAAAGCCTTCTTCCTTCTCTCAGTAGAAGTATTTCCCAGGAACATTGCATAAACTCGTATTTGATTTTCAATTCTTGTTGCTTGTGTTCTATAATCTGATTTTCAGAACATTCTAAAGTCATATATGAGAGATTCTGTTTGATTTTATAGTATTACTTTTGGGAAAAAAAACATTTAAATGTTTTCTGTGGAATTTAGATCTAAGATGGCTCAGTTTTCTCAAAATGTTGAACTTTAAATGTTTTAAAGTAGCTTTCCAGTTTTATTTTCTACTGTTTCCCATTTTTTTAAATACATTCATTACATTTTAGACTCTTCCTTTTTTTCATGAATTTGTAGTTCTGCAGTAAAAACTGGCAAATGTGATGTTGCTTTTGACTTGAAATTAGTGCCAGAATTTCCTAACATATACTGTGCTGATTGAATAATAGCTTCCATACAACATGCAGTTGAAATATTCCACTTTGTATCATTGCAGGTCCTAGTCCCATCTGGTTATAAAAATGGTGTATTGTATCACTTCCTTTTAAGTTATGTAGATTTATTATGCTGCTTATATACTTGTACCTCTATAAAACTATCAGGTATTGTGAAAGGGGAGCAGAGGAGTTGTATGTTTCTCAGAAGTAACTCTTATATCCTAAGATCTCAGGGTGAAATCTTGGGACCACTGAAATCAGTGGTCCCAGGATTTCACCCCCAATGCATAGATGAATGCCTTCAGTATCATGAACTGAGCTATGGTAGACGCTTAGGAGAGGAAAAAAAGCTCTTCACTTTCAATGGAATTTAACTTTGCATAGATTGGTTTTATGAAGAACATATGCCTATGAAAACGTGCATAAAAAAGGAACTTTTGATGTTTTACTGAATTTGTCTTTCATATGTTAATACAGTAGTTTCTAAAACATTAGAGAATAATGCCACTATTTTTATTAATTGGATATTTTTTCCCTTTAAGATGATGTCAGGTAAGGACTTTGTGCTAAACTATGTATTTCCCTCCCCTCCATGAAGTGCTTACCTTTCAATCACAGACTAATTTTTGCCCCTTGACATCTGGTGACTGCTACAAGATCCAGTTAGAATGATCTTGATTTTGGACTTGTACTGTAAGTAGTACTTTACTGTTATTTCCCATGTTCTTGGGATGCCTACATTTTATCTACATGTTGACACACAGAAGTCTCTTCCGTTTCTAAACTTTTCAGAAGCTGAAGGCAGTTGGGGTGGAAAGCATTTAGGGCTGTACGGGAGTCAGATCCAAATTTGCATTTATTCCCTTGCACTGTGTTGTTAGAAATTGGCACCCACTTTCTCTTGGGGAGAATAAAATTGTATTTTGCAACCATTTTAATCTCACTTTGTTCTTGGCTCTTAATTCAAGATTGGTCATGACCAGGTCAGCTCCTAAATCAGGTCCGGGAATTCACACTTTTGGTGAGTCCGATCTTGAAGACTCTGATTTGACATCGTCTTAAGAGGAATAAATAGGCCATTACCTGCATGTAAGAACAATAAGATAATTATTTTCCTCACATAAACAGAATGTTATATTAAATAGCAGATGTTAAATAGGTGTACTCAGTGTCTGAAGGCAGTTGATGTTTGAGCTGAGTTGCTTATTCATGGAAAATGGGCAAAGAGTAGAGATGGCTATGCTGATTCTTTTGGATTTGGCAGGGGTATTTAGTACCATTGGCCACAACATGGTATTTACATGTCTGGAAACCTGGTGGTTTAGCTGTAGTCGTGCTTCAGTAGATCAATTATTTTTCCTTGGAGAGGACCCAGAGGCTAGTAGCAGGCTGTTGTTCATCTGCTCAAGAGCTTTGTCATGTGGTGTACTGCAAGTTTATATTCTGCCTGCCCTCTATTCACTGTGTAGCTGAAACCAGGGGACAACGTGAGATATTCTGGGTTGCAGTGCTATTAGTATGCTGATGATACTTAGCTCTCTGTCTTAATTTCTCCCAAATCAGATGGTGCCATCACTTGGCTTTCCTGGTGATATTGGTGAGTTGGGAAACACCTGGATGAATCACCGGAAGTGATATCTGAATCCTCGATTGAGGGAGTTTGTCCCTTGTTTTTTACACAGGTTTACAATGTAGGATCCACTGCTGTTTTAGAAAGCAGACTAATGTTTTGTTTCCCCCCCCCCAATCTTTGCTTAGCTAGGAAGTTGCAACCTTTCCTATCAAAGCAAAGCTCAACAGTTATTTGTTCCTACGTCATCTCCTAGCTACATAACTGCAAAGTGCCTATCCTTGAGGATCTCTTAGAAAATTCACTTAAATGTAGAATTCTGCTGCTGACATACTCATTGGTGTTTCATGCTGGCAACACATTACATCTGTGTTCCAGAGACTGCAATACATATTCATTTCCAGATGTAGTTCAAAGGTTGGGTTTGATCTATAAAAGTCCTTTGTAGTTTAGGTCCCAGGTAGCATAAAGGTAATTTTACCCTGACAGTTGAGAGCAGCTGGGACATGTAAGGAGATAGTCCCTAGAATTGTACTTCTGAAGACTGGCCAGTCTCAGTGTAAGGCCCTTGCTTCTCAAATCACTTTCCCCTTCCACTGACAGAACTCAGTCATGTGACACGGCTTATTGTTTACTCGGGCTGTTTCTGAGCCGGTGAGATGAACAGGAGAGTTTCAGAGTTGGAGAATATGTGGGGGTGGGTGTGTTTTGTACCTTTAGATTACAGCTCTTCTATTTGCATTTATTTGTTTATTGTGTGACCCTGGAGAGACTGCTATAGACAAACTGTATGCTTAAAAAAATAAATACATCTAATAGAAATAGTGGGTTGAAGCAGTGGTTAGCGCTCTGGGATTCTGGAAAGTTGGGTTTAATCCTCAGCTCTGCCACAGACTCACTGTGTGACCTTGGGCATGTATGAAAAGAGGACAGTATTATTCCTCTTCCTCAGAGAGGTATTAAGACCATAAATTTCTGAATGTTTGTGTGGCTCTCTAATGCCACAGCAAAGAGGGCTGTGGGAAAAACCTGTAAATACAAATACAAAGCATTTTACTCAGTGTGAGTAGGGGACATCTCATTTTGGGTGTTGAGTTTGAAAGAGGAAGACTGTAGGGCCAGTCTTGCTTTGGAACATGGATTAAATCTATGTTCTGGGAAATGGCTTCAAACACTGCTCTTTGCTTGTTTGGGGTTTTATTTTACAGTGATGGGGGACAGCAAAAGGGACTAAACCCATCCAATTTTGAGGGATTCATGTGACATGAAGATTGGTGTAATAGTTAGGGCATGAGCGATGGATCCAGGAGACCCAGGTCCACCACAGACTTCCTGTCCTTGGGGAGGTCTGTTCCCCAATTCGTAAATGGTGGTAATAGCACTTCCCTGCCTCACAGGGGTGTTTTGGGATAAATGCATTACAAATTGTGAGGCACTCAGATTATGCAGTAATGGAAGTTCGTATATATTGATATAATTTGAACTGAAGCCTGAGCTGGATCTTTCACCAGTGCTATATATACTATACATCCCTGGTGTTGGAAACTACTTGAACCTGTCATTGTATTCTGCATTCAATTATATTCATTTCTGAATTATTTTATGCCAAAGTTTTCTTTTACTGTGTAATATGGGCTTGTTTCCTCATGCATGACCCCAAATCATAGACTTACAGATTTCTGTAAAAGCTGGCGCCTTTGGAAAGTGACTCAGTCTCTTCCCTCTAGTTCTCGTGTTGCAGAAACGCAGCCTGAGGCTCCTTGCGTGCATTTTGTTAATTTGGTTTATGGCACGAAACAGTGGTCTCAATCAGGGAGAGATGTTCCCCATAACAACAGGTCTAATTTTAACAGTAGTTTTTCTTCTTTTCCAAGTTTAAATCATTTAATGATGGCTCTTCTCATGACAGTAAAAATGTCTTAGGCCAGATTCTCGCCTGTACAAAGAGGTGCAAACAGAGTAGTTGTCCCCTGACTCTGAGAGTTGATCGATGCTAGCCCTAACCCCAGCATTAGTCTAAGTATGCCCCTTCATGTGATCCACATGGATCTTATGCAAGCAGAGGATTGGCGTTAGTGAAGGAGAGCTGCACCACTTCCCTTCCCTCCCCCAAAACATGAGAGTGGGGCAGGAAGTGTAGGAGTCAATTCTGCCAGTTTTACACTAACAGGAAGCTCATCTGCACTGGCCGTTTATGGCCAGAATCTGGCCCCTCTGCCCCATTTGGACAGCATAAAGGGGTTGGAGCATAACTGAGGATGTGACCCCTGACATATTATTGCTTCTCCACCTGAATTCAGTGAGACTGGCTCATCTACCCTTTCTTTAAGTGTAAATAAATACATTGATGATTTGATTTATATAGAAAAAATATGTACACGTAGAGCTTCAGAAGAGTTTTGTGATACAATATAATGCACTGTGTGTTATATAAACCATTGTGTATAAGAAATGGCTTGCTTCTGTGGTAAATAGTAATAGAATTTTGTTAAGTTACAAATAGGTATTTACTATTCCATATGATAAACATGGCTATAAGTAACAAAGCATATGTAGATGTACATGTGTTACAATAATTAAAGGATTGTTCTGCTTCCAGGGTGGGAAGATTCCAATCCGATGGACATCGCCAGAAGCCATTGCATACCGCAAGTTCACATCAGCCAGTGATGCATGGAGCTATGGGATTGTCCTCTGGGAGGTGATGTCCTATGGAGAGAGACCATACTGGGAGATGTCCAATCAGGACGTGAGTATATTGTAGTCTTGAGTTATGTTGTCAAATAAAGAATCAAGCTGTGAGAGGAAGTGGAGCATAATGAAGCCAGGTGGCTCCTAGTTTTTGACACTGACATTGAATAAGATGTAAAAAGAAAAGTTTCCAAGTCTCCCTGCTTGTAGAAAAGACCTGTAGAATTTAAATGAAAATGATAATCTTTCTAAAAGGTTTTTGGACCACTATGTACAATGTAACAGAGAATTATATTCATGCTGAGATATTCTAAAAGATGGTTTTTAAAAGTCTACACGAAAGATGTCATTCTTTTTTACACTCCAGGGGTTTTTAGAGCCATTTTAACTGAACCAGGCTAAATGTCTGTAGATCCCTTTTAGTTCCATCTCTGTAACAGTCTATATAATTTTTCCATAAAGGTTGAATGCACAAAGTAAGTTGTTATTGGAGCCTGTGAAGAAGAGAATGGAAGCATTTGTACTAAGACTTGAATTAAACAAAAAATTTTCTGGAGGCAGTCAACAGATAACATGGGGAGATAGTTTCATTTGTTTAGAAGACCTTTAACGTGGAGTTATGTCTATGTAACATCAGTAAACTATACAGGTCTGCCATGCTTTTTGGGTTTAATTAATGCATCTCTGCTAACATGTTTGTTTTGTTAGAGGGATAGCATTCCCCAAAGTAAGATTATTTAAAAACAAAAAACTATTGTGTTGTTTCTCTTGATATATTTCACGAGTCAATTATAACCCAACATTTTTAGATAGAAGTAAAACTATAACTTTCTGCCACAAATGGGCTGGGCAAAGATTTTCTATGTCCAATTTTTAACACTAAACAAACAAAGGAGCAGAAATGGCAACTAGAATCAAGCTGGCAGAGCATTTTCTTTCCGCCTTCCCCTAAAAATGTGAATATAAATACAAAAATTCATTAAAAAACAAAACAAAACTGTCCCTTTCAACTAAGGACTCTTGGCTGTATCTCAGACCTGAACAGAAAACTGTATTCTTTTTAACTAGGTGTCATAATGGGTCTACTATTGGTCAGGGTTAATTAATTGCATTTAATTGTAGTGGGATGCCTTCCACAATAGCTGTTCATATTAAAATGAAATATAGGGCAAGTGTATGTGTGTGTTTTTTCACTACAGGGCTACTTAAACCACATAATGTGTTTCTAGCTGGATTCCTGTCTCAAACCAGTTTTCACTGCTTTGGAATCTAGCAGTCCTGAAAACACAAATGCTAGTGTAATATCCCCTATATCATCGTCTAGTTTGGATATGTAATTTTGTAACTCATATGCAAAATCTATTATCTGGAGTGGTAAGGAGGATTGTAACACCAGAAGAGAAAGGAAATGGTAACATATACAAAAATCTTATAAAATTTTAGATGCAGGGCAAAATTTTACATCAAGTCTCTGATTTCAATGAGGTCACGCCTAGGCAAATAAGAAGATAATTTGACCTGCACTGTACAGTAGACAGTATGAAGTTGTCATATTAGCAACCTGCTGCCAAAATGAGATCTATTATGATCTAAAGACTATGTGCTGTCCTCTCTTCAAGGATCCCCATACTCAGAATTTCCATTGGGATGTTGGTGAGGTAACCTATTGATTACAATGGGAGCTCAGCTGTGCATAGGGGAAAGCATATAGCACTAAAGATACCTAAATGGTGGCTTTGATGTCTTCTGAAGTATAAGTATTAATACTTATTAATGAAGATATTGAAATCAAATGATCAATAATCAGATCGAGAGGGACAACGCTTCTAGTCCTAAATGTCCCCCAACTGTCCACCAATCTGGTCTTTGGTGTAATAGAGCCCACACCTTATGAAATGTAGCATTTTCGTGGCTTTAATCTAATCAATGTGAGTTTGGAGAAGTTTATTATTTTTTTTTTTTTAAGAGTCTCACTTTCTTCATACTGTATCTTAACCTTCCTGTAGCACTTTCTGTATATCTAATTCGCTACATGGTTTACTTTGCAGATAAACCAGAAGTGTTACACTGCAAGACAACTGGTGAATAAACACATTTGTTTAAACATAAAGTGTCTGTGCTAATTTGTTTCACAGGACTGATAAAATAAGTTAATTTAATTGCCTCAACTTTCCAAAAACTTTTATCCTTGTTAGGTAATCAAGGCTGTGGATGAAGGGTACCGCTTACCACCTCCTATGGACTGCCCAGCTGCCTTGTATCAGTTGATGCTGGACTGTTGGCAGAAAGACAGAAACAACAGACCCAAGTTTGAGCAGATTGTCAGCATCCTGGACAAGCTGATCCGTAATCCCAGCAGTCTGAAAATAATCACCAATGCGGCTGCAAGGTGACATGTTAAATTCTACATCACACTTAATGAAAATAAATATTTGCTTTCTCCACCTACAGTAATTAAAATATGTTTGCTTTGTCCATCCACTTTCTCGGTTTTATCCATTGCTTATTTGCATGCTTGAAGGCTAGAGGAAGCTTTCCGCTCTCTAGTCAGAAGAGATTATTGTAAATAAAAATATAACAGCTGTTTGTTTGCAAACCCAGCTAATTTTAAGATGAGATGGAAAAGTTTTAAACTCGGGTAAATGAATATCTGAGCTGCAAGTCGTATAGGTTTTGATCCTGCAATGTGATGAAATCCCTGACCCCCCCCACTGACTTCAGCTGATGCTGAGGGTGCTCAGTATCTCACAGCTACTCTGATTCAACAAGGTACTTAAGCACATAAGTAACCCCATTAACTAGAACCCAGCGACTCACATGCTTATAATTAGGCAGGTGCATAAATATCTTGCTGAATTGTGTTCCTGAAAAAGTATGTGATGCCCCACTCTCTTCTGGCCTCATCCAGCAAATTACCTACACACGGGAGTACTCCCATGTACTTCAGTAGGACTAATATCCTTAAAGTTAAGCATGTACCGAAGTGTTTTGCTGAATCAGGGCCTTAATAAGGATCTCATTTCTAACATGAATGCTGATACAATGCTTCTAATTGCATTAAAAAGACTCATTTACAATCCTGTTTATCCAGAGAGTTCTGGGACATAAGCAGTGTCCTGATGAAGAGGAGGTAATAACTGATGAATGCCCTGGCATTTGAGGACAGAAGCAGGATATGGTTAAATACCATAGTTCTGATTAAGTAGGGTACAGTTTAACAGGTCTGTACTGCATATAAAATACCTGGCTCTTAAAGAGGCTGCTATGTAGAGGCTATGAAGATTTTAAGGCTGTTTTAAAAGGGGGTTGCGCCCTGATTTTAAGTGTAAATGCTGATCACAGGGCCCAGACTGACAGCCTGGAGTCTGATGTCCTATATCCACAGAATAGGTACAGCCTGGGTAGTGGCGGTGTGGGTTACACATGTGTCACAGTAATGACCTGAGGGGACCATCTTTTCAGGAGAGAGGCTCAACAAAGTATAATATTAAATGTCCTTTAAAAATGAATCCCAGGGGTTTATTCTTTTTTTATCTGTTCTTAAAATATTTTGTCTTCCACAGCTGACCTAGCCCTTACTAGATCTAAATTCTGTTCCATCCTGGTGAGCTAAGGGGAGGTCATAACAAAGGAAATGGGGGTGGAGCTGTAAAAAACTTGGTTAGTGTTTAAGCCTGCTATGTAAATAGAATTGACCTGGCTCCTTTTCCTCTTGCCCCAAGCAGTGTTGTTTTTTTTCCCTGAGGTAGAAGCTTGCTAGTCTAATCACCTCTCTCCCACTAGTACACAAAGAAGAGAATGGGCAGAAGAAGGCAACTATACTAATGGGCTTGCTTATTAAAAACATATAATGAGATTTGATTCTCCTGCACAGTAAATATGTTTTAATAATTAATTGCTGGGGTTTTTAACACATTGTGAATGATAAAAGTTTATTAGGATAGCTATTCCATGTTATATGGCTGTTGATTGTATTAAAACCAAATTAGTTTAAGCATTACCTTCCCCAGTTAAGAGTTTGTGCTAAATGTCTTTTAGGCCCCAGTTCAGCAAAAGACACAAGCATGTGCTTAAATTGAAGCAAGTGCATTAGTGTTTAGCTGCATTTGGAGCTGGGAATAATTTCCATATTTTATTTTGTTTTTAGTTTTGGATTGTGGGCATCAATGCATACGTTTTTCTATCATTTAAAACAAAATAGTTATTTGTTTCATCCATCTAATACCAAACCCATGCACAGAATTCTTCTGTGACCCCTACATACCAAAGTATTCAGAAACTAGTCGCTACAGTTCAGGGGTGAGTTGCACCTGTGAGCTCTCTCTGTTCCTCTGCGGGCACTTTTTCCAAGTGAGAGGCCTATATCTCAGAGAGTGGAACCCCATGGTTCACCCCACCTGAGACTGGATCATCAAGTTACAGCACTCCCTGTTTACTAACCATATTTACCTCAGCTGGTGCAACTGGGCATTGAGTCCTATTTTAGAATTCTCTCTGAGACCAATATGAGATTTCTGTGACTCAGGACAGCGTCTTCAAAAACAAGTGTGAAGTATTGGTGCATAGAAATGTAACAAGCAGAAAGAAATAAGGTTGAAACAATAACTGCCTCTATGCATCTTATCTGACCTAAACCTTATCCTTTCTTTGTCCATGTAGGTGGATTCTGCTCATCCCAGTCACCCCTTCTGAGCACGAGGCCCAGCCTGCAGCTCTCTGCAGGCCCTTTCTCTTAGTCCGAGACAATCTCTGAGTTCACGGGCAGACTTCTATTTGTCCCAAAGTTCTTCTGTCTGCCCTGGGACCCTGAGCCTTGTCCAAATTTACGCATCTTCAAAGCAGTCGGCTCTCTGTTTTGTCCACTGGTGAATAGGTGATGCTTAGAAGAGTTAGTCCAGTCTTCCTGTGCAGATACCTGCCAGGGTGTTTCTATACTGCAGTCAGAGGTATGACTGCAGCACTTCTTTGATCTAGCTAGCTGGAGTAACAATAGCAGTGAAGCACGGACCTCAGCTCAGGATAGCTGCTTGAGTACGTACCCAGGATCGCGGGTAGGGTTGAACAGTCTGTACTTCTTTAGCTTCACTTCTATTGTTACTCCAATTAGCTAGATCAAAGCAAGATCACATAGGTCTTCATATGCTGCAATCTCACCTCCAATTGCAGTGTAGACATACCCTAATTGTGTGCTGGAATTTACCCTGGTGATCACATAACCCCTGACAGAATAGCAAACAGGGACATGTAGTTTTCATAACACATTCATTACCAGTACTCTGGCAAATCTCCCTTTACTCTCTGCAGGCATGAGAGGAATAGACATATGCAACAGGAAAAAAAGCATTATGACCCTCTCCTCCCCCTCCCCAACACACAGTCCAAGTATCTAGACTGTGCTCAATGGGCTAGGTTGGAGGACTCCTCTCCCACAAGTTACTCTACAGCAGCTACCTGAGACTGCAGTAGCTCCCATGACACCTATGCCCTTGTCAATATTTAGGAATCACCCGTGGATCTACATTGCAGTAGCTCCCACCCCTCCTTCAACTCCCACTTCTGCCCTGCTCTGAGAATCCTGTTGTTGAAAGCATGCCGCAAGTCTCATGGAGCGGTGTCACTCACTCACTCACTCACACACACACACACACACACACACACACACACACACCAATGGAACCAAGTTAATTCTGCTGCAGACAGGAACCTCTAGGACTGCGGGTGGGTGTAGAAATTACCCCCGGATATAAGGATACAAATGATCGGAAATAATTTCTGTGGGAATATATTTTGCCTGATGATATTTTTTAAAAAGGTATTATAGATATAAAATCATCTTTTTTCTCGTTTTTAACCTTACATGTTTAAATGTGTTTGGTAATCCGCCGATGTTTGTTTCAAATAATCACTACCTTCTTACATCCAAATTACTATAGATGTGCAATATAACTTCTCACTCTCCTCTGCTGCATTTCTTTCTCCCTTATGTTAGGCCCCAGTTCAGCAAAGCACTTAAGCATGTGCTTAGCTTGAATCCCAATGAAGTCAGTTAAGCATGCGCTTAAGTGCTTTGCTGAATCCAGGGCCTCAGTCTGCACCTATTTCATACAGGTGTCCCCCTCTGCCTAAGCAGGAGTCTGTGATACAAAAATTAAGTCAAATAATATGATTGTGTTTAAAGGGATTGGGGTTCCTGGGTCCATCTCTTTTAGTCCCCTTAATATAGTCCCTGATTCTGTAACCTTGAAAGGGGTCGCGGGTAGTGGCTTCCTGAACCTATCCTACCCGGATGGTACAGTGAAGTCTGTTGTCTCCTTGTAGGCACAGTGAATGGCCTTCCTGAGAACAGTCCCCCTGAAGGTGTCCAGGGGGTCTCTCTTGGGAGCTGTAAGAGTCACTGTCTGCTCTCTCAGCAACAGTCTAGATATTCCTGCTTTTAAGACCTTATTCCACCCCTGACATGACTTACAGGGCCAGTCCACAGCAGCTTTTTAACCTCTTTACCACTGCTGTGGGGTTTATACATCCCATCACGCTTTCTTTCCCATGTGAAATCCATGTTCTTCAATTAGGTAGTCTTTTTGTGAAGTCTCTCTTTACTTGGCTGTGTATGTACTCTGTGGGCTCAGATGTTTATATCCCTTATGCCTTCTCCTGTACACGTAAGTGTCTAGTTTTGCAAACTGATGTAGAAACTGAATACGGAACAAGTGAAGTTGTGCAAGTCATATAATTTTGCCAAAGCATTGCATAACCTAATCATAATTTCCTTTCATTCACGTCCTGCTGTTCTCTCTTGATATCTGAGCATTATGTTGGTTTTTATAATTGAATCTCTAGGTTGTTTGGATATCTGTAGCCTGGAAGTGAGTTCATAGTTCTCCCAGTTTTCATCAATTCCATTATATTTGTACTTGGACTTATTATTTTTTGAGTCCAGTGTGTATTACTTTCACATGGATGAACATTTCACTCAATTACAAAGAGATGGAAAGCTTTCCAGAATTCAATGAGTGAGTCAGAAATACTTCATCCATCCCGTAACAAGTTGGTGAAGCTGAAGGCCAACAAGGTTTGTTGATTCTTGTTTCATTTGTGAGACACAATGAAAACCAAGAGTTGCATAATTGAAAATATTTCCCAAACTATAAAACTCTGAAATAGGCTTCTGACACTTCATTTTTTTTTTTGGTCAGCTATTGAAGCTGATTAGGGATTTCTATAATTTTTCAAGTTTCATTGTCCAAAGTTTTTTGGCCGGATTTCAAGCAAAAAATTTCTCTATTATATATGTGATGGCTCAAACTTTATAATAGCATCACGGGCATAATCAGGGAGAGCACTGAACTAAATAAATATATATAAAATTAAAATACAAGTGTGTAATTAAAAATACATTAAAACCACTGCAGTGACCCCAATGTGTCATGTTAATGGGCATAGCATGGTGTCCAGGTAACATTGCACTGAACTGGGGGTGAGGAGCAGGGCTGGATTAAAGAATTTGTGGCCCTGTGCACTATGGAAACCGGGTTCCCTCCACCCTTGCTGATAGGGGGTTTACTGCCCCCGAGGAATGTGACTGGGGGGAGTGCAAGTCCTACCCCTGGGGGTGTGAGGGCTGATGAGCAAGCCGGCTGACACTCAACCCCCAGCAGTTCCTGTCCCACCGGGTTGGCCCAGGTTCCCATTCCAGCCCATTGGCTCTCACCACAGCATGCAGGCAGGACAGAACTTGAGTGTGCCACCCCCCACTCCATTCAAATTTAGCTAAGCCACCCTTCATAATTTAGTGGCAACTGGGTCTCCCTGAGATTGGAGTCTCTGTGCAAGTCAACGCTGGTTAATCAGGAGAAAGCGTATTATTTGCCAATGGCAAAATTTCTTAATCTCTTTGTGCCTCATTGTCCCTGTTTCTAAAATGGAGATAGGCTAATTCATAGAACTTGTCAAACAAACTGGGGGGGGGGATTAGTGAAAAAAGTAACATTTTCCCCATTTTCCCCCCCAAAATTGAAAAATTTAAACTCTAAATTCTGTTAGATTTTTACATTTGCAAAATTTCCTTCAGCTCTATAGTTGATCACAAAATTTTGGAAGGGAATCCCCCCAAAAATAGACATTTTTCCTTTTCTGATTTGTTCTTTTCTTTTGAATTTTGAGATTAGAAAAAATTCTACCATCCTTACCTACCTCTTGGTAATGTGCTTTGAGAGTGACAAGTGAAAAGCTAGGAACTGGACTGAAACCACTAGTTCCATGTCTTATTCATAAAATTTCCCTTCTCTCAGCTCCTCCACACAATTTGCAAATCAGAAACTATTAGCAATTTTTAGTGAAGGATAGATATAACAAAACTGGTAGCGTTAATCAGCTCATATAGCTTTTTACAAGAGAGGCTACCAACATTTTCTGCTGTCTGGCTTTAACATACTCCTGCCTGCAAGACACAACATATTTTTAAACAACTACTAATAGACTCTGAAGAACGAATGACTCTGATCTCAGGTAGGTCACTTAGGGTTTGTCCATACAAACATTTATTTTGTTGCAAGCTGGCGTGTGAACCTACCCCACAATAGCCTGCTGCAAACTAAGTATTGACATGGACTCCACTGACATGCACTTTAGTAGCTTCTTAGTACACTTTGATCTACCCTACTTCAAAACATTAGTAGATCTAAGTGTACTAACGAGAAGTTAGTGCACGTCAGCAGGGTCCTAATAGACACTTACTATGTAGCAGGCTACTGTGGGCAGATTTACACCCCAGCTTGCTACACATTAAATGTTTGTATAGGCAAGTCCTAAATTAACCTTTCTGCCCATCTGTAAAATATGGATAACACATGCCTTCTTCACAGGAAGATTAATTAGTTAATATTTGCAAAGTCCTTGGAAGATGATACGTGTAACATGCTGGCTAAGTATCATTAGTTAGTAGGATTCAGTTTCTAAATCTGCAAACATGGCTCTTTTTACAGCACTAAATCATTACAAAATATTCTAAAGGGCTAGTAATTGCTGCAAACTTGTTCTAATTTGGTAAAGTTGAAGGGCTTCAGCAAAACCATTTGATTGAAGACCAAACTGGGGATGACTCTTGCTTTATAGATTGTTATTTTTCCCCTTCACCTCTCCTGCTTGTGGCCTCCATAAATGTAACTAATTCACAGTCAGTCCTCGCGTTAAGGTAATTTTTACAGAAATAAAGCACAGGTCTTGCTCACAGAAGCTTGTGAAATGATATTTCGTTTTTGTTTTTACAAGCTGTCTTTGAATCTCTCCAAAGAGCGTGCCTTTGATATAGTAATCATCTTATCCTATTTTAAAGAGAACTAACATGTCCAAGTTTTATTTGCAGTCTGTCAACGGCTTTCTGAAAAGTCATATAACTTAAAAAGGGGGTACTAAAATGACAACACCACCCCATAAAATGTAAAGCAGTGTATATTGTCTTTTATGCACTTAACAGGTTAAAAAGATATTTAAAATTGTGATTTATACTAATATCTAAAATAAATAATTTTCCTGGTTAACTAATCCTTATTTTATGTGGCTAAATCATAAATAAAATGTAGGTCCAAGTTCTGCTTTTAGGAACTCGTGTAAATTCAGAGAAATTCTTCGGAACTCTGAAATTATTCTTCATTTGCACCAGCAGATCTGAGAGCAGAAATTAGTCCTTAACATTTCAGATAAGCTGTTAAAGTAAATGTGCAGAAAAATTCTTAAATAATCTTTTGACCTTTGGTCTTGCAGGTTGCAATGTGGGGATTGGCCCCTGTGTCTGCCTGCACAGAGTCCCATTATTTTCACTGGGACTCTGTGCTGGGGAGGAGTCTGCCCATAAATTGTAATTTGCAGGAGTGGCCGTGAAGTTGCAAGTCTCCTACTATCATATATATGTCATCATAATTCCATTAATTTGCTGGTTTCGGTAATAAAAATTAGCCAATCTTGTGCAAAAAACAACATTCTTTCCTGAACAGAATTACATGACTTTGAGCCCTAAAACTATTATTTTTTATTCATAATCATAGTCCTAATTAACCTTATTGAAAAAACAGCAAAAGTGGTGTTATCTCCAGAATATGCTGTAGTGTACCGAATAGGCTTATCTCTTTACATTCCAGTGGTTCTCTGTTTAAATATTGTCCAAGTATCTAGAAAGATAATCCATTTAAGTCAGCAAATGTTACTATATCTCAAAAAAATCAACTTTTCTTAAAAAGCAAGCTTGAATCCCTTTAACATAGTCCAGCATCTTGCAAATTCAAAGGATCAGAAGAAATTCTCTCCACGATGCAACTGAGAATGTATATGAAAAGTTGGGTGAATAATTTATCATGCATACTGTTCTGTTAACAAATACACCTCTACCCCGATATAACGCTGTCCTTGGGAGCCAAAAAAAATCTTACCGTGTTATAGGTGAAACCGCGTTATATCAAAATTGCTTTGATCCACCGGAGTGCGCAGCCCAGCCCCCCCGGAGCGCTGCTTTACCGCGTTATATCCAAATTCGTGTTATATCGGATCGCCTTATATTGGGGTAGAGGTGTAGTTCGCAAACACCATTTAACTTTCTTGAATGTGTTATTAATTATTTGCAATTATTTCCAGGAATAATTGCTGTCAGTAATTTTTGGTGTGGAGACTATTTGTGAACAGTTTATTGCAAGTGTTGAAGCTGAAGGTGTCTTGGTTAGTTTTCATTGGACATATAGATCACGTGGTATCCTTTCAGTTCCCAGATTGGTTAAACATAACATAAATGTCCAGTCACTCACATTTACAAATTCAAAGCTTCCCATAGCTATTATCCAGTGAAATTTGATATTTCTGTGAACATTCCTTCTCGAAAAGTAGTTTGCTAGAATATTTGTAGAAACCAAACTCAGTAGGAGTAGGAAACAGAGTCAAAGAAAAAATTAAAATGAGCATTCAAGGAGAATGTTATGTAGTATGCACTTGGCTCTAGTTTTTACAACTGACCTTACACTAAATCAGTCTCAGGCAGCCAAGCATCTTCATCCAAAGATACCTTATTTCTGACACTAACTGGATGTTTTAGGGAGTTTTAAATCCATTTCTGACCTGCTTTAATTTTGGTCACTTGCTTCTCAAGGAATTTTAAGACTGATGAGTTGAGCAAAAAACCTCCAGTTTTACTTGAAGCATTCCAACCAATGCCAAATGTACTGTTGTGTTCATCAGGGAATCATACTGGGCTTGTCCAGATACCAGTAAATAATGATGATAATTTCAGTCGTATTGAGATCAAAGAGATTTCTGCCCAGTTTTGCTCGTTGGCACTAGCTCCCATTGTGCTTAAAGAAGGAAAAGACTCTTTGCCATGACTTTTTATTCAACAGCCCTGGGTACCAAGTCTGATATAAATAAATTGACCCTTTTCCCCATTAAAATGCTAAATAATTAGGACTTATGTCTAGTGTATAAATAAAACATTTGTTCTCCTTTTAGTGCCTCCATTTTGACTCTGTTCATGAGATTCAAACAATAAATAAATTGGAGGTTGATTTATACCTTTCAGAATGATCAACATTGGACACAGATCAGAATGTGACCTTGTTCTTCTTCAATTGTGTCCCTCTGCATGCTCCACTTCCCCATGCGCCTTTGAGCAGAGATTTTGGTAGCTGAGCCTGTTTGGCCTGCTCGTGCACCCTACACGTCCTCGTGACCTGCACTGAGGCTATAGAGGGCTTTGTGGGTTAACCGCCCTCTGGTCCTTCTCAACCGCCTTCAGCCAGGGATGGAATTTAGTGTGTGCCTGTTTGCTCTTTATATTAGTAGTTAGTTCTTTATTAGTAGTAGATTTCTGCTGGCTGTGAGAGGGAAAAGATTCTTTGCCAGGGCACTTTAACAGTGCCTAGGTTTGGCAGAATGCCACCTAATGAAGACCATAAGTATGGTCAGGAGAAGATTTCATTATGACCCCATCCAAAATTTGTACCTATGGTTTCTTCTGAGTTTCACATTAACTAAATTATTCACCTTCCAGTTTTCTCTTTCTTTCTTTCTTTCTTTCTTTCTTTCTTTCTTTCTTTCTTTCTTTCTCTCTCTCTCTCTCTCTCTCTCTCTCTCTAAGCCCCATCAGTCTACACAGGAATCTACCTTCCATACACTGTATGTGAAGAGGTCTTTAGTCCTTTACTTAAATAGAACTAAGCCATTCAGGAAGACCCCTAGACTCTGTTTCTATTGCCAGTAGATCTAGGGGAGCTTCTGTCTCCACACAGAGACTTTCTAAATGGATCCCTGGATGCATTATTGGCAATTGCTGTTCTGCTCAGGTTCCATCTCCCTTATGAGTGACTGCACTTTATCACAATCTACCCTAGAGCCTTACTCAAAGACATTCCAGTTGCTGAAATCTGCATGGCTGCAACATGATCCTTTTTTTCCACCCCTTTGTTTCACTCTCTGAGGTCAGATGCTGTAGTAGGTAATGCAGTTCTTTCTTCGGTGATGGACTCTGTTCCAAAACTCTACTGCTAAGGAGTCACCTGAAGCGAAGTACCCACAGGGATACTTCTCAAAGAAGAAGAAGAGGTTACTCACCTTGTACAGTACTGGAGTTCTTCGAGATGTGTGTCCCCTAGGGTGCTCCACTATCTTCCCTTCTTTCAACTGTTTTGGAGTTTCTTTGCCATAGAGAAGAAACTGAGGGCAGTTCGCCCATGTAGCCTTCTGTGACTTCAGTATGGGGCACAAGGATATGTAGGGTGTGTGCACGGGCTAAACGGGCATTGCTACCAAAAATCTCCAATCAAAGGCTCAGGGTGCATGCACACCTGAACTGGACAACCCACAAGGGGACACATTTTGAAAAACTCCAGTTACTGCACAAGGAGAATAACTTCTCCTCTTTTATTACTTGCTGTTTAGTGTGATTCGGAAGGGATCTATACTGTTATTCTCAACTCAGTATTCAGGGCTTTTACTGTGCAGCCCTTATTAGCATTAATGGAAATTCTAAGCTGGAAGTGCTAGAAAACAAACTGTTCAAAGCCATTGCCTGATATAGTAAGCATTAAGTCTGCCTTGAGATTCACAATACAGCCAAATGTGAGATGTGATGTCTGCATAAGGCAGGTCACAGACACAAAATGGAACAGACAGGGAGCCAATACAACATTTTATAAGCCTTCTAATTGCACTTTTTTCTCTTTTAAAGAGGTTATAGATTGTTTTAGCAATAATGACTGGATGGTGTTAATGGGCAGACTCTCAGCCAGTCGTGAATTCCCAAGAAATACCCTACACCATGACATCAGTTGCTTAATTACATAGCTAACACAGCACTGTGTATAACAAGTTGAAAATATATTGCTGTACACAGTGGTGGTTTTGGCCTAAAACATCCAACCCTGGTAGCCAGTGTTGATCCTGCTGGGAAAGTGTAGAGTGAATTATACTGACACTGAGGTAGGTGACTTGTTGAGTCATTACTTTACCTGGATACAGTGGGTTTGGGGATGGCTCCCTGGAGAGAGATGGCCTAATGTGTGGGCTGCGCAGCTCTGAGTGAGGAACATTAGAAGCAGCCAAGGCTGAGAAGACTTAAGCTACTCCTATTATTTTCTTTGTTAATAAAGCTAGACTCCATGTAAATAGGATGCAGACTATGTTTTCAGAGCAATTGGAAAATGTAAAAGTAGTGTCAGGAGATTTTTGTTTTTAAGACACACTGGAAAAGGGGTATCAAAAGGGGAAAAGAGGTGGGTCCTGAAATGGGTCAGGGAACAATAAGAATTACAGCAGCAGGCCTGGGCAGCAGCACACCAGGACCAGCAAAGACTTTTCCTGGAGCAGATGTTCCAGAGGATTGTCAAACTAGAGACACTGCTCAGACTAGCATTGGGTATTGACCTTTACCTTTCCAAGGCTAGGTCTACACTACAGCGGGGTTCCGACCTAAGATACGCAACTTCAGCTACGTGAATACCGTAGCTGAAGTTGCGTATTTTAGGTCGGCTTACCTGGCGATTTGGACGGGGGAAAGCCGACCGCTGCCGCCGACTCCGCTGCCGCCGACTCCGCTGCCACCTCTTGCCGAGGTGGATTTCCGGAGTCGACGGCAGAGCGATCAGGGATCGATTTTACCGCGTCCTCACGAGACGCGGTAAGTCGATCCCCGATAGACCGATTGCTACCCGCCGGATCGGCGGGTAGTGAAGACATACCCTAAGGTGATGACTTATAGGTTTATCTAGTCACTTTCACTGACTCGCAGCTGTCTGCTGCAGCAGCACATCACCCCCTCTGTGGGGGACAAAGGAAGAGGATTCCTAGGCTCTGTGTTTGGTTTTTAACAAGAGAGGCACAAGCTGAATATCTGACCCTGAGCAAGATCCTGCCATCCTGGACTTCCTGGGGACCTTGGAAGAAAAGTACCAACCAGTTGTTTCAGGGCGAGCCCTTTTCTTTTGCCCAGCAGTTGGACAACTAGGCAGTGCATTGGCTCAAGCCAAAGGAATGAACTGCAGGAGAACTGATGACTGGATTATTTTAGAATAGGATTTGAATAGTCTGCTTTGGAGGATGCAGATAAGGGTACACCAGCGCCAACTATCTAAGCTGGCAAGAGGCTCTTTCATGGAGGCTGAACTGTTCGGTAAACCACCAGGGCTGTGACTGCAACCCTGACCTGACACATCATCCAAGGATCCGCTCAAGGAACATTTGGGGAGAAAACTAAAAGAGGTTGGACACTCTGAAGAGGCAGTGTCCTTCCTGTTGTGTGTATTTTGCCTGTGGGCAATGGGGAGTGTAAATAAATCAAGGTCTGTCAAATGAGGCAGTGTGACTTTGAAGAAATGCTAAGGTCAAAACCAAAAAGGACGCTCATCCAGACTCTAGGTAGGCGCAAGCAGCCCTTCCTATGGTCTGTTCTTTATGTGAGGAAAATAGTACATGCAAAAAACTGTGTCCCTCTGTAGAATGTGACAATGGGGGCAACACATGGTCTTGCTGAGACTGAGCGCTGAGACTTCAGTGTGTGTACTGCTTGTACAGATAAAGGAGGGTAATAACCAGCCCAGTGGACTCAGGGGGCATCCAAGCATTGGTGCAGGATCGCTTAACACAGCCTGAGCTACTTTGATTACCAGCAGCTATAGAAACTCCAGACACATCCTTCATCGGTAATTGCCCTGACAATGGACAGATAAGGGGGGACCTCTCTGAACTCACATGCAGGTCTGGCCAATTGTGGAGTGAGACTGAGGTTACAGTTTTAGTCTCACCTGGGCACTGAGGTTACATATTTAGTCCCTCATAGTGAGAGGGAACCAGAGATGCCCTGGGCCTGGCTGGGTGGAGGTCTATGTAAAAGAGTCGAGTGAGGCAAGTAGTTCCATTCCCCCACCTGAATATAAAATGGGTGTGATAGCTGTCTGGAGGGCAAGGGTTTAGGGTGTAGGCTGAGGACTCCTGAGTGAGGAACCCCAGGAATAGCCAAATCTGAGGAAAAGGTGTGAGCTGATCTTTAATATCTTGCATTTTTTTCTTGGTTAATAATGCCAAAACCCACGATGCAAAGTCGGGGGAAGAAAGCTTGTACTTGTAAAGAGTGTGAGCTGTATTTGGAAAGGAAGCTGGGAAAGATACCTGCTCGCAATTTCTAACTGATGATCTATGTAACAACAAAGTGTACCCACTTTTGACCTCAAAAACAAGGAGGAGCAATAATCCGGTTTAGTCTCAAACTAAGCAAACATGATATGAAATCTCAGAGGGAGAAGAAAATATGCCAAACAGCAAGGCAAATTTTATTTTAAGAACCATCTACTAATTTTGCCAGAGGGACACTTTAAACCAGGCATAAATAGCTGTAACTGCAAAGATTCTAGTCCTTAAGGTCCAGGGATAATTAAAGTAAACACAATGACTCTACTTCTCCTCAGTGTGACATTTATTTACTGGTCTCCTGTTGGGAAGCACATACACTCATGATTCCATTTGCTAGAGAAGATAAAACTAAAATTGCCTCACGTGCACTCTGTTTTTCTAAGGTTGGAGATAACTATGTTGACCTTATCGTTAGTCCAGAATTTCAGCGCTTGAAGTTACTTACACCAGAAAGAAAGTCATTTTGCATTCAAAGCAATGTAGTGAAGGTGTCATTTCACTTTTTGTAAGAGAAAATGGAATTATAGATGCCTGTTTTTAAATGTGAATGTATAAAAGATATTTCCAAATTTAGAAATAGGGAATTAGGTTGCATTGATTAGGTGAAAAAACAGAACATGAAATCCAGGAGGTAGTATATGGGATTTCTCTACCCAGCAGCAATATGCTATCCTTTACACAGAAGTAGTGCTTCATCCTTCTGGTGGTCTTGGCACCTGAATATTACAAATTGTTATCTCTCTCTCATTGGATAGCTGGCACACTTATCGTAGAGATTTGTACAAGCAGGGACTGAAGTTCCTTTGTCGTTTATATATTTATTTCTAGACATGATGTGCTGTGACAAAGTTCCTTGCATTGTGACAAAATCTATCTTACTGACAGCAAACCATGGTTCTCTGTGCTTATGTGCATGACACAAGAGTTAATTCCAGTGGTTGACACAATGGTCCAGTCCACTGAAAGCTGACTGCAGCAGGGCATTTTGTAGAAAGTACAATCTGGCATCTCACGGTTGAATTTGTCGCTGTATTTTTATTTATTTGGGGAAAGGGGTGTCACGTGTCAGCAAATACAGGCCTCCAGCCATGTACAATGCAAGAATGAGTAGCATTGATAATTTTCTCCATGCCAGGGGATGGATAACAATTTGAAAATGTAGCGGTTGGGGAGTGGAGGTGAGGACAAAACAAAAAGAGCCTAAAAAAAAAAGACGGGGAAATGTTCTGTTTCACTTCCCCTGAGCAAACATGCAATTTCCATGATTTCTTTTTAATGACTCTGTTCTGAAGCTGGTAGGTACTGATTTATGAAAAGCTGTAAAAGATCAGGTGGAACCCTGCAGGACGTCGTTTACAGCTGCATGGATTGCAACCCATCTAATTTGTCTAGTTAAGTGTGAGCTCATGGCACACATCACCCAGCCCATAAATTTCATGTTCAGACCTTCTGTCTAGGGGCTGGGTCAGGGGGAGAAAAATGCCGATGTGTGCAGATGCTCTGAAAGCCCAGCATTCCCTTGGTGCATAGGAGGAGACATCACAGATTCTTCACAGTGAGAGACAAATTCCTGTTCATTGATAAACTGTCCAGATGTCCTCTCTGAGGAGGAAAGTAACTAATTTTTGCTTGGAATCCTACAAGGAGAAAAATGATACTTTACAGTGCTGGTTAGTCTGAGGTCACTTACATAAAAATTAGGTCATATTTTTTGTCCTGGTGATACTTTGATCCAAGTAATAAACATAAAAGCTCTGTTGGGCCACTCTAATCCCTAATCCTAGGGTCCTGTTCTATTTCAGCTTGTTTATGCTCATTCTTTCTCAAAGCAATTGAGTCAGGCCCTGTTTTATTAGAGTTAAGATGAAAAAAAAAAGTAACACACTAAGTTGAATAGAGAAGAAATTTCTCCATGCTTTATCACTAAGCACACTTCATAAATATCTTGGGATTTCAGATGCTATACCCAGAAAAGCATAAATAAAAAGTGACTCTTCATAGGACAAACAGTAGTTAGCTAGGTGTAGACCATATAGCTACTGGGTACATCCTGGGCCTGCTTGCCAAACGTGGGCATCTAACTGTTCACTGTTCAAAACTTCACTTACATAGGTGCTTAAGGGCTGCTTTTGGCATGACAGTGGGAATGTATGTGCTTAGCTTTAAAGGGCCATGTCTGCAAATTGTTTCTTTAACCCCCCCTTTCCATATGTCCCTTGTTGCTCTTTTCCCCTGCCACCAGGCCTATTGTACTGTTTTCCAGTGTCTTCTATCACTTTTATTCTCTTAGTGGAATGGTGCATGATGGTAGACAGTCAGGAAAATTCTTTTTCATCGAAGATTGTTCACAGGGGCCAGCTGGTGTAAAATGTCATGGTGCCATTGAAATCAATGGAGCTACAACCATTGACATCAGTGGAGGATCAGGCTTCAGATATCTCCCAAGCCCATTACTCTAGACAACAAACAATTGTTTGACTGCTCGGCCTTTAAAGAGAGTGTGGTCAGGCAAAACATATTGCCCTCGCTAAGAAGATACTGAGTTGCTGCTCTTGAACCTGGTTGAGAATTGAACGTGAGGCTGCAACAATTACTGCTGAAAGGCGCTGATTATCAAGACCTTTCCAGTTTCTAAGGCAGCATGTTCTGAAGCTTCTTACTGGCTTCACAGTAGTGTCCAGTGATCCAGAAAGGGAAAATCTAGTGATTTGTACCAAACATGGGTCTCCTACAGTACATTGCTGTACACTGTGCACAGTCTGGGTAATTTTATAGGTGGTGATATTTGTATTTTTGCTACAGCAGTCAAGCAGCCAGCCACAACTTACAAAGCCTGCCTTCTGAAAGCATTTTATAATTTATAAGAGGAATCCATTTATCAAACTAATGCTAGGCAAAACCTCAAAGATGGAAGGTTTGGTTTGGACATGTAGCCAAAAATCAAAGTGGCTTATTTGAACTTAGCAAAACTTCTTTAGTTTAAAAATTGAGGTCAGAATTGCATGCGTAAGAATTCTGGTATTTCCTAATCCCCAACAGGGTTAGACGTACCACATGAACATGCTCTTTTAGTACTTCTGATCCTGATGAAACTTAAAAGGGCAAAAGAACATGAAAATGATTAAGGCTGGGATTTTCAAACCTTAAAGAATTATTCACCCAGCTCCCACTGAAATTCACTGGAATTTGAGCACTTAAGTCCATTTGGAGTCCCTTCATAAATTCTGCCTTAAAAGTTTTTCCAAACCTCAGATTCTGTTCAAGTTTTGGGAGAACAGTGCTTGGTGGTAGGTCTTTTGAACCCAAATCAGTTCTCCCATTACAAATATTAATGAACCATGTACCCAGCTGTAACATGGCATGATCATTTAACTTTAAATCATGGCATTTGGAGCGTGTTCTCTAACCACTCTCCTTTGCTTCTGATTCCTGGTGAAGAAATTCAGATAGCCGCCTTAAGCTGGAATAATTAGATTTTGTCCAGATGAACCGCCAAGGGTTAGGGCCTGAGATGACAGGGAAGTCCCAACAGCTCTTTACGCCACTTGCCTGATGTGGGTGGGCCACCTATGTAAATGCAGATGGTGTGGCCTGTCATCTGAGCACTCCTCTCCACTGCTCTTGGTGCTGGTGCAGTGAACCTCTCTGCAGTGCACATAGGATGTGGCTCTTCTGCTGGCAGGCCCACCATGTAGCCCTCACACAGAGCTTCAGTGCTGAGGATGGCTGTCTCCTGCCAGACACTAAACCAGCATATTGTCAGGCAACCTCTCTTTGTTATTTAAGGACCTGTTTCAGCATACTGTCCACAGCTCAGTGGAGCATATTCTAGTGTATTTGTGAAACAAGCACAGACACTGTTGCAGGAGTCCTGGTGCTCTTCCTGTTTTGCTAAGTGGTTCAGATGTTGTGTATCAAGAGACACATTAATTTTCACTGTCTTGTTTTGTGCTTAGTACATTTCAAATGGTTTACATTGTTTGTCTCCTGTCTACAATGATAGTGAAGGTGGGGATCGGTAATAAGAGTTGGAGGAAAGGCTTCACAGTGATTTTTAGGGCCAAAACAAAACTGGGGTAATTCTGTTGGAACTTCCAGTAGGAAGAGCTCATGCTATAGCCTGTGCCCTTTTCAGGTGGGCAATAAAATTGAGTTCAGGTTATTTGTGTCCCTTAGTCTCAAGTCAGTCGCAAAAAAGGCTTCAATTCAGCAAAGCACTGAAGCACACAATAGACCTCAGTGAAAGTGAGCATGTGCTTAAAGTTAAATGTGTGCTTTGCTGAATCAGGGCAGGCTCACAGTAGCTGTAGGGGAGGTCAAATTTGAAGCGAATACAGTAGACAGTCATTAGTAGCAACATATCAGTGCCCTTTTGCTAAGTTGCTCCTAAGCAGCTGTTGCTGTTATGGGAGTGTCGACAATTCACTGGGTCCCAGGAACGTAGAGAAATGTTGCTCGTAAGCGCCGATTGCTCTTACAAGGTTTGCTGCAAACAAGCATCTACTGTAGTGGTTCTCATTCTTAGATACTATCACAGGTGGAGGAAATGGTATAATGTTAATTAGTGTTGCAATTGGGAAATAATTAATATGGACACTAAGATGTCATGGCCACCAGAAAGAGTACTGATCACATGGCTATTCAGAGGCTTTGTGTGCAGCTTAGAAAAAAGATAACAGTTCAATGAGAAAAAACAACTAGTGTCAATAGATGGGAGGCCAGACATCTGTCCACATCTGTGCACTAACGTAAGACATTACAGTGTAGTAGCAATGTTGGAAAAGAAGAGCCCCATCACCATGTATGGCTGCATTGGTAGATCATTATGAGAGCAGCAAGTATGGCCCTCTGTAATGCTACCAAATGCAGGAGTATCAGTCATCCAGCTCTTCCTAGCAGTAGAGAAGTTGGCCCAAGAAAAGATATTACCTCACCTACCTTGTCACACTTTTTATGCTTATTTTCAATAGCACATTGACTTCCCCATTGCTATTAATCCAACAACATCCTCCTGTTAGAAATCATACAGACTGAAAATGGGTTATAATAGACAAAGTAGTAAACAAGTGAGCAATGTGGGACACCGCATAAGGTGGAGGTTGGAAAAGATACAACTCAGATGGCACGCTTGCATGTGTCACACATTTTAATATTGCACCTGGTTGCTGTTCTGAATCAGTGGTTGAATTAGACTCAAAATGGAGGGGAGGCACTTCTCCGCCTTACTCTAAGCCCTGGTGTGACTGGTTCAGTGGACTGTTAATGGAATACGGGGCCTTTACTCGCCACTTCAGACCTGGCCCAGGGCAGTTGTAGCTCCAAGTTGTTACCATCTGTTGTTTGCATGCTGATTTTGATGAAGTGAGTGAATGGGCACAATCTAATTTCTAGATAACTATTTGTACGTTGCAGCAAAGGCTGAAATAAGAGTGTGGAGACTTGACCTACCATCTAAGCATGGTTCCTTTAGCAGTGAATTAAAGTGCCTTGCGAGGGCAGGAAAAGAGGAAAATTTGCATGGGTGGTGTCTTTGTCATCCTTTGTTTTGTGGATAAACACAGAATTATGTTCAGTCAATTCAGCACCCTTTGTGAGCAATGATTAATTTTAAAGTCAAAAGAATCTTGTGTTATAATTTTATAACAACTTGCAGAATGCCTTAGTGGATGCTCTAGTTTTGGGATGCCCACAGTTTTTAAGATAGGGCTCTAACAACGACTTGAAAAATTTGCTAACTGTATTCAATAATGAGCCTCCCTAATTTTGCCTCTGCTTGTGCATTGTAAATTACAAACCTTCCACATGGGTTACAATTGCTCCACTAACACTCTTAATTCCCTTAATAATCATTGTGTGATTTTTGAGCCGTTATGGGCCTTTTGGTGTTTTTAAAGCCCCAGCAGTCTATGATAATTTATTTGTACTTTCAGCTCTAATAGCAGTATCTAGAATTTTTCCGTAAGGCTGCAATATTCCAAATGCTCAGTATCTGTAAATTATACCATCAATGAGTTGAATTTGAAATTAAGAGAGCTCATCACTTGAGTGACTAGTCTGTTATTTTGGACTAGTCAAGTCACATAAATATAGTCTAAATTAGGCTCATCTTTGTTAATGTTTAAAAAAAATAAGTTATAATGTAAAAATATATATAACATACTGGTAATGCTTCGGTGAGTTAAAGCACAGGGATGAGCCGAGTAGTTGGAGCTCATAAACCAGATGATTACACAGTGTTCCTCAATGCTGCCAGCTTGAACAAATGAGGCCTCAGTGGTGGATAAATTCCACAGATGAACAAGAAAGCAGCCGGAAACTCCTGTTGGTGTTGGTGTTAAGTTCAGACACAAAGTCTATCTATGTTTACTCCAGCTCTCTTACTTTGATCACATTCTTTTTATTCCAGGCCATCAAATCTTCTCCTGGACCAAAGCAACGTTGACATCTCAGCCTTCCGCACGACAGATGACTGGCTCAACGGGTTTCGGACAGGACAGTGCAAGGACATCTTCACAGGCGTGGAATACAGTTCATGTGACACAATAGCCAAGATTTCCATAGAGTAAGTTAGTGCCATTTGTAGTGATAATAATGTGTCAGTATTGCCCATGGATATTTTTATTTTTAAACATGCACAAGTCCACTAAGCTTTAACATGAGTAGATTTAAAATACTCTCTTGTATTTAAAGGCCATTTTCAAGTGTTTTAAATTCAAATTTAGTTGTGTTATACGTATGGGAAACAAACCGTTTTGCAGATGGCGTGAGGACAACTGCAGCTTGCTCTGTGTAAGCAGACTCCTGTGTTCACACAGAACCCAGTGAAGTGAGGAGAAGGTCTTTCCATGTGATGCCAATCGCATGATCAGGGCTTGAGAAGTCATTGCCCAAGAGTCAGTGGGATCTCGTGTTGCCAAGAACCTCTGAAAATCAGGCCACTTTTATTTAAGAAACTGACTGCAGGCAACCCAGTTTGAAAAGTTCAGCCATTGACAATGTCCTAATGGGATTTAGAATTCAGTTTTAAATGTTTTGCTGTGAAAAACAAAAATACAAATACCAACTATTACTGGTGCCGTGTAAGAGCTATACATAGCAAACACTTTTTCTATTGACTATATCTGTTCCCAAGTTGTCTGTGAGAACAGATCCCTCCATCCAGAACTTTATTTTTCTTGTTGTTGTTCCTTTTATTTGATGAATGTTTGGAGAAATATATTTCAGCCTATAAACTGCTCTTTATTATATTGGTGGCAATATTGTCTAGGCATACTGCACAGAGCCCCATTGTACTGTTACTCCTGGGAGAATTCTGCACCAAAAAAAATTAAAAATTATGAAAGCTATATTTTCAAATTCTGCAAAATTCTGCATATTTGATTTGTCAAAATAACACAATATAATCACACCAGTTTCAATTATTTTGGGTCATTTATTTCAAAATACCTGTCAGCAAGTATGTCCGTAACAATATAGACAACAACAAAAAATTCAGGAAATGTTTTTTGACAAATAGATTCCCTACTAGGCATATAAATACAGAATGCTGAGTAATAATTCATTTAAACTACAATACAGAACTGTATTTCCCGGACCCCTCAGAAGCAGTGCAAAGGCTTGGGAGAGTCAGGGGTAATGGAGGAGCTGAGGGAGAGGGAAGTAATTTCTGGGAAGGAGCCTGGGTGTGAACTCGGAGGGTTATTGGGTGTGGGGGGGAAAAGCATGGAACAGGTTTTTTGGGGGGGCGGGGAAGGATTGTTAGGGATCCTCCCCCATGCAGACCCTGGCTGACTCCTAGCCTCTCCTATTCAGTCAGGCACATCTGCACCTGTCCCTATTTTTCCCTGCACTCATATGCATCCTTGCATTCCCTGTCCACATGGGTCCTTTAGCCCCCACTCAGACACCCACTCCCCCATCTCCATGTGGCCCTGCACCCCTCCCTCTGTCCCCATGTGTCTCTGTGCCCCCACTCAGCCACCCCCATCCCTATGTGGCCCTGTGCCCCCTCCCAATTCCCATGTGTCTCTGTGCCTCCACTCAACCATCCTCCTGTTCCTATGTTGCCCTGAACCCTCTCCCCCATCCCCATGTGGCTCTGCATTCCCTTCCCCATCGCCATGTGTCTCTGCCCCCAGTCAGCCACCCCTCTGCCCATGTGGCCCTGCGTCTCCACTCCTATTCAGCCCCTGCCCCAGTCTTTCATCCTCCACTAGCCCTTATGAGCCCCTGTCTGACTTCCCAGCAGCCCCACACTGTCTCCCTATATCCCCTGTCTCCTGACGTGGCCAGAAAAGTACTGTGAAGAAGGCAGGCTTTCTCTTCCGTAGCTGGCTGGGAGCTGCTGCTCTGTTCCATTGCCACAGCGCCCTCTGGTGGGCAAAAGGCAGAACTGCAGCAACTTTCTGGCAGAAGCTTTTTTCTGTGCAAAAAATTATAAATATGCGTAGCTCATAAATTATGCACGTACACAGTGGCACAGAATTCTCCCAGGAGTAAGTTACTGTACAAACAACCAATATAAAGACAGCCACTGCTGCAGAGAGCTCAATATCTTGGATGTAAACAATATATAACAGATGGTAAAAGAGACACATTATGATACATATGAGGAAGGCAAAATAACATTAGAAGGTTGTGTTTTAGAGTCAATTCAAAGACACAGTAGTCTCTACAGTGACTGTGTCCATTGACTTTTTGCTGCGGGTCTTCACTATGTTAGCTGGGTGACTGGCCAGAAGTCACCTTTCTGTCCCTAATTAGATGATCACTACATTTATAAGCAGGAGGAGAGCCTGAAGAAGTTACTGGGGGTTTTAACTCTCTCAGGAAGATGGTGGAAATCTTTAAAGGAGATAAGCAAACCTAAGAGATTTTAGAACATTTTTAACCCAGTTAATCCCTGAGCACCCTTAGGTGCACTTGGCTACAGATCACGTAGCCATCGAGGTAAATGAAGGTATAGCTGGGACCTTAAATGTGCACTGGCTATTTGTTGTACTTATGCATGAATGTGGACAAATAGAAATATCAAATCATTTGTTGGTTGCAACCAAGCTTCCCTTAAACAATTTATCATCCTCGTGTTCAAATCATCTGATGTGCCTACACAATACTCATTAATATTAATAAGACACGCACACATGCGTTGAGAAAGGAATGTTTTTCATTATTCTCAAAACGTGACAAATGCTACAATCCTTCTAATCTACCTTAAAGTCCATTTATAGAGAAGGAAAAGAACTGGTTCAAATTGGTGCTTTGTATGAGCCCCAATTTCCTCCTGCATCTCGAGGAACAAGCTGGAGAAGTCGGTGTTACAAATTCATGCATCCACCTGGAATGAATTAGTTTGTTTAAATTTAAATGTGGACCATCTTTATTCCTGTGGTATAGAGTGTTGTGGTAATAGTCTCTCTGCATCTGGGAACATGTCAGGTATGGTTATGAAGATACTGTGCCAGAGAGAATATTGAATTCTTAATAGTATACATTGGTGGCAGTTAAGTGATGGAGAACAAGTAACCAATAGCTGCAGTATGGGAATTAAAACACATAAATACAGCCAATTAGCATGTTGTTGCAATTGTAAAAAAAAAGTTGATAATGGCTTACTATAGCAACGACCCCTGAGAACATTGCAGAAACCCACTGGTAATGGCCAGTTTCCTGTGGACTAATAGTTAATTAGCTTCACAGCAAAAGTGTGAAGCCACATTTCCACTATGCCCAACAAAGGGATTAGATTGTCTGGAGAAACAGAAGGCGAAAACACAGCAGGGCCTGTGAATATGACCATGTAGCTATAAATTTCAGCATCAATACCAGAGTTATGAAAGCCAAACTGCTAAAAGGGCTCTGTGTGCAAAATGGCAGGACTGATTCAGGGGGAAAAAATCATGTTGATGGTCACAGCATGAAATGCCACTACAGCAGGGAAAAGACCCCAGGAATCTCAATATTCTACTCTGGTCCATAATCAGCACTAGTTCCTGTCTCATCTTTTGGGTGGGTATTTTCTGGTGCTAAATAAAGCAGAACACAGCTTTTTTTTCTTTTTGGAGACACATATTGTCACTGGTTTCCGTACTCGTACACTCCGATCTAGCAATAGGGAAAAGACAGTATGAAATACAGAGGCAGAGTACATTACATTTATCAACCATGTGTTCTCTTTCTTTCAGTGATATGAAGAAGGTTGGTGTTACTGTTGTTGGGCCTCAGAAGAAGATTATTAGCAGTATTAAAGCGCTAGAAAATCATACAAAGGATGGCCCTGTTCCTGTTTAAGGTACCAAAATGATGTTGCTCAGGTCAAAGAGAGAGAGAGAAGTTGCTTCAAAGGGCAAACAGTGATGGCTGAGAAAACTGCACGAATTAAAGGAGCTCTCACAACACTGTTGGGAACATTGGTGGAAATTTCAAGCCCACTAAGAAACTCAAATATTGAGTATCAATGCCTTAAAAATAGGAACAAAAATTTTTAATCCTAAAGGGTGGGAGCTTTCTTTTCCCCTTCTAGTAACTAACTGATAATACAGATAATAATTTTGAAAAGAAAAAAATATGTAAAAATCCTTCCAAGTAATACAGTGAAACTGAACCCCAGAGCCATTTGAACATTGACTGACTGAGTATCATGAAAAACCACGGACACAAAGGCTGTGTGTTTGATCGACAGCAGCAACAAGAAGAAAAAAAAGACTTGCAGTATTTTTATACACAGAAGAGATCTGTAACAGGTATTTTATTTCTTTAAAGGTAAGCAAAATTGAGGGATTATGCCTCAAACTTACCTGGCCATACAATAATGTCACTGTAATCCTCTGTTTCAACTGTGGAAAGGAATACAGAAATAAAGTTTGTAGTGACTTTGAGTTAGTTCACAAATGATTTTTGCCATTACGTTAGCTTCCCTAAATGTTTCCATTTAAAAAAACAAAAAAAGTCTTAATTTTTTTTAAAAAGGCATATTTATTTCCTTTTATTCCTTATTGTTTATATTTATGCTTAAATATCTTAACTTAGATTTATTACTGCCATGTGCCAAATGCAGTCAGACTTCACTGATCAGAATCGATGGTTTAACCTGAGAAAATTGTATGATGTGTTACTTACTAGATTTTGTTGTATGTTGGTACTGCCCTGTTTGAAATCCAAGAAAGAAAAGCCTTTTTCCAGCTTTTGCTCTGAACAATCCATCTGGAGTTACAGACATTCCATCTATGTCATATCTCTGTTTACAGTAATATGTTACACTTCTAACCTAGAGTAAATCTACTAGCAGAACTGTGTGTGTACAACATATGAATTGTTCCATGGATCAATATCCAGCCTGGTTAAGCATGTTAGTTTCCTTTACTTCACAAAGACCTGATTTCACCATCCCTATACATGATGAGTAAGTAGCACCTTATTCAGATTGATTTCAGTGGAGCTATTTGCAGAGTGAGGTTCTAGAACTCAATATAAGGGAGGCAGATTTGTACCCTAATTTAGTGGGACTGCTTCTTTAGCTTACATGGTAAAGATTTGAGTCTGAGTCTGGAGCTGAACATCAGGGATTCTATTCCTGATTGTCACATGTGCATAATTAGCAGGAAGTCATGGCATTTATATATAAATAGATAGATAGATACACACACACACACACAGTCCCTGATCATTACACTAGGATGTGACTTAGTACTGCACATCTAGGACTGGAATCTTGCCCTCCTTAAACTTCCACCTCTTCTGCACAGTGGATTCCACTGAATAACACTGAGTTCCTGTGAAAACAAACAAAAGACAAGACAAATGGATTTTGAAGGCTCCAGGGCTGTAGGATGTAGTATAGATTACTATTAAGGCTACGATTTAGTCACAGGTATTTTTAGTAAAAGTCATGAATGGACACGGGCAGTAACCCCCTGACTAAATCTTGGCGGGGGGTGGCCACGGGGTGCCCTGGGTGCTTGTGAGGGGGCAGGCCGGGGGACACCATGGGTCCTGGGGGGGCAGTGGTGGCACACAGCCCGGGATCCCTACTGGTGCTGGGATTGGGGGGTGGCAGGGTTCACAGGCTCCCTTTGTGGCTCCCCTGAAGCAGCGACATGTCTGTCCCTCCAACTCCTAGCTCCTCGCGCTGCCCTTGCCCCAAGCACCAGCTCCACATCTCCCCTTGGCCAGGAACCGTGACTTCT
This sequence comes from Terrapene triunguis, assembly GCF_002925995.2. Classification (NCBI taxonomy): domain Eukaryota; kingdom Metazoa; phylum Chordata; order Testudines; family Emydidae; genus Terrapene; species Terrapene triunguis. Next base: position 9,392,545 of record NW_020664909.1, read on the forward strand.
GTGATCTCCATGACAAACTCACAGCCTTAATTGCTGTGTATCTAGTTGAGTCGGTTACCATGAATGCAAAATCAATTGCTGGTTCTTCTGAAGTACACAGAAGCATGAGGCGGAATTCCTAGAATTCTCCAGGCTGAATCTGCTTCTAAATTATTCTTTCTGGATCCAAAACGTGAACAATGCAAAGCGAATGCATTTATCACTCACTGATAAATGGAGACAGAATTATAGATGCCTTTTTAGTAAATCGTGGCAAGTGAACATGCTCAGAAGAATCTGATTTGAAATATGCTCAGTTGATAATGTCTATTATGATTTGACAAAAATTTTGAACCAACAGTATTGAAAAGTGCAGAAAATTAAAAGAAAGCAGTTAGACCACAAAAAATCATTGTGATTTTCTATTCAGTGTATTCTCTTGTTAGACCAGGATTCTGCAGTGAAATATGATGGATGATCCAATATTAGGGTGGCCATCTTTTCAAACTGCAAAAATGGGACACATTTTTGGGACACGCAGGAGTCCCGCCTCTACGCCTCCTCTTCCCCCCTGAGGCCCCGCCCCCTGACCAGGCTGGAAGTTGGAGCTGGGCAGTGGTAAGAGCCGCCCAAGGAGCCCAGACCGCTGTGGGGAGCCCCAGGCTCTCAACCAGTCCTAGGCAGGGAGCCGGGATGCACAAGAGCAGCCCCCAACCTGTGTCCACACACCCCGGGGCTCACTGCCAAGGGCAGACGAAGGGTCTGGGACTCCAGAGCCCCCCACAGCGACCCAGATTCCCTGGGCAGCTTTTCTTACCGCCAGGCTCCAGCTTCTGGCCTGGCCAGGGGGCGGAGCCTCAGGGGTAAGAGGAGGAGCCTGAGGTAGATCCTTGTGGTAAGGGGGAGCTAAGACCACCTCAGGAAAAGGCTGGCACTGCCCCTGAGCCTCAGGCAGGCACATAGGAATGCTGTAGAGAATCTGGGACAAATGCTGTCCCAGAGTCATTCAGCCTAGGACCAGGACTTGAAATGTAAATTTCGGGACGGTCCTGCCCAATTAGGGACGGGTGGTCCAATATAAGATCCAATATAAGAAAGCACAAATGCCAATTTCATCTTGCTTAGTGTGTTCAGAATTGTTCTTCTCTTCAAATTTGGGCTTAAGATTCAAAATTCAGACATTGTTAAACAATTTATGCCACCAAGCTCCAGTGCGGACACAAGTGTAAGAGGAATCTTTTCACAAGGTTTTTCTACAGATGTTTCTCTCAATCTTCATTCAGGCATCTTTAGAGGAGGAAACTTTTAAATGCTTCTCAAAACAAGAAAAATGTTTCAAATTGAGATCTTGCACCTAGACCACCCTTAATATTCTCTCAGTATCTAGTCATCCTCCATGGACACTGTTCTGAGCATGCTCAGCATAAGTGCATGATATTGATTCTTGGTAAGAAGGGAATTCATTTTTGTTTGATTGGTTTTTGCTTGCAGTTATGAGTAGAGTGGTTTTAAACAAATTTAGCTTCCTCTACCCTTCAAAATTGTACATGTACTCTAAGTGGCCTCTTATTGAAAACATCCCACACTCCCCTCCCCCCCTGTACATATGTAAACATAACAGTGTACAATTCTTAAATGTGGAGTAGAGGTACTAGAATTCTTGTGGCCATCTTCCTGTACAGGATCTGCATTGGTTATTTACAACAAACAAAACACAAACTATTCACAACATTATGTACCATATTATTGGTTTTGTATCTTTAAATATAGTTTACATATATAATTTATTTCTGTTAACATATCTAGTTTTGTGCTGTACTTAGCATTCAATAAGCAATGTATAGATGTGATTTGATTGGTAATATGTACTTACTTTAACTTGTAATTCAAAACATTACTTACTCATTTAGTTTATATGTTGTGCAATTATAGATGGCCTCTTACTAATGTAAAATTATTTGTAGTGGAAACATTTATATTTTTATAATAAACATAATGAAAGTATTTTTTACATATTGGAATACCCAGATGCTTATTTTGAGGCAAAGTAAATCTATTTGATTGAAAAAAACCTAACTGGCTTGATTAAATTGGGATTAAATATAATGCATTACCTGTGGCTAAATTCTCAACTTCAGTTCACAGCTGCAGTTAAAGTTGGCTACTATTAGGAATACCTATTAAAAAAGCAATGTTTAAAGTAGACACGCTGGCCAGATCCATTGGTGCTATGCCAAGTTACATTAGTGTGAAGATGTGATTCACTCTATGCGTATGGGAAGACTGTTTCAGTCACAAACTGCATATAGGGTGTTGAGAAAGTTGTTGTTTATATTAACTAAGCCAAGTAACTCCAAACTTCTACTTTTGTTTCAAGGGGACTGGACCTCCACTGGTCTTGTTAGAATGCTTAAGTACTATAAAAAGATGTTCTTGTCAACAAAATAAGACAAAGCCCATTAGTTACTGAAACTTTTCCCCATGATCATTTTTTTCCTCTGAATTGTAAACAAAACATCTTCTAATGATATGTCCTCTGGGGGTGTGTGAGAGGCAGTGATTTTTTTTCCTGTTTACTGTACCAAAACAAAAGTATTGTTTTTATGTGCTTCACTGAGGCATGAATCATTTGAAAATACAAATGTACAGCCTAGCTTTGCCTCTTGAGAGCTATCTTCCTAGAAGAACGTGAATGTTTCAGAATGTTCTGCTTCTCCAGTTAAAATTACTTAGGATGAGTAAAGAAATTGTATCCATTTGTATTACAAATGAGGAGCACATGCTTTTATTTTAATTCACTCTGTTTTTAACCATACAAAGTAATGTATTACAGAGCTGTTCGGGAGTAAGTCTATGTGGGCAAACTTAGCAAGTGTTATCTGTTAAGTGATATTACTTGAAAGAGGAGCCATTTAACACCACAGAACAGAAACAAGGAGGCAATCATTCAAATCTGCAGCAAAAGCTAGTGCCTCTTTGTAACATCCCTATGCTACCTACTATGCTGCAGTGGGTGCATATGATGCAAATCTAAATTCCACTGTGGGGTTTGAACAGTATGCTTGAATGGTGTGGAAACCAAGCCAATCTGTGGAACTCTTTACCAGAGGATGTTTTGAAGGCCAAGACTACAACAGGGTTCAAAAAAGAACGAGATAAATTCATGGAGGATAGGTCCATCAATGGCTATTAGCCAAGATGGGCAGGGATGGTGTCCCTAGTGTCTGTTTGCCAGAAGCTGGAAATGGGCAACCAGGAATGGATCACTTGGTGATTACCTGCTCTGTTCATTCCCTCTGGGGCACCTGGCATTGGCTGCTGTCAAAAGACAGGATACTGGGCTAGATGGACCTTTGGTCTGACCCAGTATGGCCGTTCTTAAGCTACTAGGTTGGTCTAATCTGTATAGTATGCATGCTATTTATTCTGTGAATGGACTGCTATTAGCAGTAATACTTATAATTTGGTTTTGTACTGTGGTGTTTTGGCACATTGACCTAACAGTATTTTCTTGAGGAGATTTGGATAATAATCTGTTATAACTATTTTATTTATTGTAAAAGAATATTAGTGCTCATGAAAGGTTCTAGACTGTCAGCACTGGCACAGAATAGATATATCAGCAGCAGCAGTGGAAGCAAACTCCATCCTACCCACTTCAGTCCTCAACTCAAATCTGGCAGTATAAACACTAACAGTCAGTTCATTATCCACGGGTACAGTTTTAAAAGCGCCTAAGTGACTTATAGGCTTAAGTCCCAATTTCAGAGGGGGATTTTGGCGCCTAAGCCTTTTATTGAAAGCCTTATTGAGATGTAGGCTGCTATGGCACTTCTGAAAATGGGATTCACATGCCTAAGTCACTAAAGTGCTTAATAAAATTTTACCCCGTACCTGTTTATCCATCTCTTATTGAAATTGCCAGTGCCAGGGATCAGTGCCAATGGAAGAAGTGCTTTGAACATCCATCCACAAGGAATGGACCTGAGATCCACTATTCATTCGATATGTGGTTTGTCATTAAGAAGCCTTCAGAAGGTAACAATATCTCATCATTTTTTGATCTGGCTAGTAGCCTAGTTGTTTTATAGTGGTCACACAAAGTATCTTCCATTTTGAAAGATTCAACCTGATTGATAGATATTACCTATACTTCAGGTGGGAAACACTGTTGGGACTGATAATATCTCTCAGAACAGAAGAAGGTCTTGAAGTGCACCCATTGTGTAGCCACTGAACCACACAGTCAATCTTTGGCACATGCAAAACCATCTGTGCACTTACTTGGTCGCAAATTCCCATATTCCATGTTGTGTCACTTTTTCAAATTGAATATGAGTCCCGTGGGCAGAGATTACATCATTAAAATAAGGTCAGATAGCTACTTTTATCTAAAGTCAGTGGTCACCACTCAACCCAAATTAGATGCAAGCAATCTTCAACGCGGTCAAATCACCACATCTCCAAAGGCTGTCCTCAAACTGTCTGAGATGCAACAAAATTAACATACAGTGTCAGGCTATTGCTTCAAGGAATCTTCAACAATTCCTATTAGAGACAGGACAGAAAGAAAAGATTGTCTATAAATCCATTACAAATCCTGCCCCCTTCAAACCATATAGTCAAATAATCTATAGCCAATTTATTCCAAAAGGAGCTGAAATCAATATCTACAGACAATGTAATCTAAGATAGAGTCCCCAGTGTGTTACTTCCAAATAATTAGCAGTTATAAATGTCTTTGCATCCCCCCGTTATTTGAAGATACAGTGTGAAGTCTTAATCCCTATTCTTGTCCCTGTTAGGCCAGATAAAAGGACTAGAATGGGGTAAAGGGGCTCTAAAAAGCCCCAGATCTGGTTGGGGGAGGATCCTCCCCTCCAAGTCCCTGCACTATAGAAGACAACTGTAAGGCTTCCTTTCAGGGACCCCCTCCGAAGAGCTGATGTAGGAGGTGGGGGCATGAAGGGCGGTGTGTTGGGGTAGGGATGCGGCATGCAGTGCAGTGACGATTCTGGGCAGTGCTGCAGCTCATAGGGCAGCCTGGGGAGACCCAGCTGTAACATAGGCAGGCCTTCCAATGTCTGTGACACCAGGGGCCTCCTCAGTGCCCGGAGCAGCCCAGGATGGGGAGGGCACAAAAGTGGCTTAATATCACATACTCCCTGTTCTGGGCTGCAGGGTCTGTGCTATGCCTTTAAAGGGCTCACCAAAGAAATCCCACCCTTATTATTTATATGCCTGGTATTTAGACAAGTTGTAAGGCAATTTCTTGCTTAGTTTCCACATATAGTTGCTGTGACTCTAATCAGATAAGTGTGTAGCCCATTAGTCATTTGTGCACACAGTTAGCCAATCTGAGAACCAGTCAGTCAAGGTAATTGTTATAGCTGGTTGGAAATTTCCCAATGGAATATTTTTCCATGCCATGTCAATTTGACAAATCTCTCAATGGAACCCTGACTACCAGGCAGGTTTAGAAATTTACCTGCCTGGTTTCTTGCCAGCCAAATGCTGCCCACCTGGCAGGCTGCCTTGAAGTCAGGTCTTCAGGACTCCTAGGGTCTGCGGTTCCAGGCCAGCCTGCCTGCTGCACTGCATTGGAACCTATAGCTTCCAGGCTTCCTAGCCAGGAGCTGGGCGCTGAGAAGCCCTGGAGCCACAACTGAGTCTGGGGCCTTGGAGCTTGGGTTTCCAGGGGGGAATTCATTTTGAAATTTGCTTAATGAGATGTTCCGATTAGTTCTAAAGAAATTCAGAAAAAAATCCCCTTCTGCAAGAAATTATCAAGTTCTGACTTTTAGTTCCAAAACTAAACAATTTTTTTTTCAAAATTTTGGAACTTCCCACAGAAGAGAAATTCCAACTTTTTAACCAGCTCTAGTAATTGTAAGCAGAGCTCCTGTGATCCACCCATCATTCATCCTCTGCCTGCTTTCTCTCTCTCTTTTTTTTTCTGTGTACTCCAGCGAGGTGGAATTTGTAATCATGACTTATTCTTGGTCTCCATTCTATTTGCAAATGTTTTATTTGACTCTGATCTTATGTAAGAAGTTATGGTCTGTTCCTATCCCCTACAAGTACTTCAGTCACTCAGATCTATGACTTAACAGCACTTCATTGTAAATCAAGTAAAACAAAAAGAAAAAATTCTGTGGGAAAACATTTTGGCTTAGTGTCCTCTTCAGTGCTGTATACAAACATTTCAGCTTACCGTTACAGTTTAGCAAGCAAGTAATCACCGGAGAAAGCATTTACCTAAGTATGTTTGGCAAGAGAATTGTATTCCTTGGGTTTTATTTAGACTGAGTTACTTGCATTCATCACTACTTGTACAAATTTCATCTTGGACAGGGAGCTCTTGTAGAGCTAATTGAGATTCCATGCCCTGGCTCACTTGAAATCTTGCAGTTCACATAGCCAGTGAGTTCCTTTCTACATTGGGGGGAGGGAGGGAGAGTGTTATTTTTTTCCAATCAAGTTAGCCTAGTGTTATTAGAAAGCCCCTTAACACTAGCATAGATACAGTTTGACATATCTTCGGTCAAGTGAGCTACTAGTATTGCAGCCTTGATGGAGATCTATGCTGGTGTTAAGGGGGGTTTCATATCCTGTTAACCTAACAGCAAAACACCATTTCTTCCCCTCCATATGTAGACAGAATTTTCAGTGCTGTAGAATGAACATCACTAGAGTATTAATCTATTTTAGGTAGTCATATAGCCCCATTTACCATAGTATCTGAGCACCACAGTCTTCAATGTATTTATCCTCACTACACCTTTGTAAGTACTATTATCCCCATTTTACAGATGGGAAATCAAGGTACTGAGTGACATGCTCAACATCACACCAGAAGTCTGTGGTAGAGCAGGAAATTGAACTCAGGTCTCCCAAGTCCTACGCTAGTGCGCTAACCACTGTACCATCCTTCTTCTCCACCAACCCTTCTCTTTAAGGATATTCACTGTATTGGTTACTGAGTAGTTTCCCCAGTATTGGTTACGGAGTAGTTTTCCCAGCAGTGTCAATAAACTATATTAAAAGGTGACACAAAGGAACAACAGGATTATTAGTGATGTCTCAACCTAAGGAAATGGGGTGGTATCACTTCAGATAAGAATCCCAAAGGGCACATGTGTCCCAAGCCTCTTCTCAAGCAATCAGGTTGCCAGTGTGATGAAAAGAGACCCTCTTTTTAGATCTCCTGGTTCCAGTCAGGCCAGAAAGGTAAGAATAGCTCATCTCTGGATGATCTGGTACCTGCATTTCTTTTCCAATCCAAAACTGAGGACAAGAGAGGTGGGCACGTGAGTGTGAATTTAACAATTCTTTATTAAAATGTTTCAGTAGTTTAGTTTTAGGGAGGCAGAACATGCAGCTGAGTTTTATAATCTGGACTAGCTCACTCATCGCTTATGCCATGTGTAGAGTGTATATAAATTCAAAGCAACAAATCATGGTTGCAGAAACAATGACTTGTGGTGACAGCCACCATTAATGAGATCTCAGGCATGCTTGGTTATTACCTCACCGTGGGTGCACAATTCATATGCGTTGCTAATGTACTTATAATTATGTATTGTTCATGAAAGAAATTGTGCCATAACATGTATAAAGGCTGTACCTCAATCCACAAATTGAACTCACATTAGCATCAATGAGAAATCCATGTCTACCTAGAAAGCAGCATATGACAAGGAATTCGGCCAGAGTGAAATTCACCACAAGCTCTATGCATCACTTAAACCCTAAAGTGTTGCATGGGCACTGGCCTGGCCTTCTGGGTGGATCTGAATTTCACTCCCTAGCCTGTAAGAAACATAACCAGGTATTTGCATCTCAATATGTTACATGCAATTGTGGAGCATAACATTTAATTTTAAAAGACACTGAGCTGAAATAAAGCCAGAATGAAGAGCCACACACTAAAAATAATTTGTTTGAATGAAAATATGAAGGTCTGTTTGTGGAGTGCTGTGACCAGGGATTCAAGTAAGTATCCTTCAGGTCAGCCGAAGTATGTCATACTCCCAGCTGTACAACATGGATCCTTGCACATAAAGATTACATCTTGAAATGATTTTTTTTTTCTGAGTGGTTCAGTTTTTCTAGTCCTTTCATTGCTCTCAAAGCTCCCATTTTCTTTTGCACAGTTAAGTAGTTTGAGTAGTCCCCTGAATCTGGGCTTAAAGTACAACTATTTAACAAGGGGAAAGCCCCCTTCCTTTCTGTGCTTTCTTTGTATCTTCTCTTTCTCCTTTCTACAACCACCCCAGTTCTCATGAAAACTTGTTTTGAATATTACTGAGATTAGGAACATAAAACACAGGTGGAAGTGTGAGATTGGAGTGCACCCCCAAGAAATAGTATAGAAATATTTGCAAGCGGATGGATTTTGAGATTCATGGAAGGAACATTTTCAGCAACTGCATTTATAGAACCAAATTCATAGGTATGTGTAAGGAGATATATTTCCCGTTCCCCTCACTGAGACTTAGATTAAGACACTTTATACCTAGATAGAGTCCCTTTCACTTCCTTATACCTATTCTAATGATGTGAGAGTACAAAGGAGACTGAATTCATGTAGCTTATGTGCCAAGGAGCCAAAGGAACGTGTAACAGAAACTAGGGTTGGGGCTACTCTAAATTACATTTTGCACTCCTGTTAGTTGCTTTACTTGCTATGCTCCTCTCTTCTGCCCTATGATTTGAAAGATGCACCAAAGTAGACTCCCACTAGACTTTTAGACATGCCTCTCAATTTGTCCCATAAAGTTTATACAATGGATACAGTTTTCCCTCCTAACTGGTATCTACTACTGCCATTTGGTAACTCACCACAAATATAAAACTGCTTGGACCCCGAGATTTCAAAATGAAAGTATTAGGAGGGAATTCCAAGTCCATGATGTGGCTAATAGAAGCCAGAAAGCACGACATATACAGAGGATGAATGAAGAGGACCCGGTGAAGATAGGATGGCAGAAGAAAGTGGTAGACAAGAGACCTTGAGCAAAGCCAAGGAAGTGGTGGTTGGATTGCATCAAAGAAGATGGCAAGCAGGTGGCCCTTAGTGATGCTTTGGACAGACGACGATGTCGGATGATCGCACAGGGACGTGACCCCAGATGATAGGATAAGGTGAAGAAGATACAGTTTTCTCCAGTCAGGACTTAGTTGTGAATCACCTTAGAGGAAAGTTTAGGGTACAAAGAGGCTTCTAAATGAATTGTTAAACCAAGATACTCCCTTTTAACATCTGAAATGTATGTCAGGCAACCTGGAAAAGAATAGATGCACATTTTAAAAAAGTATCCAAATGCAGCTGCACATGCTTAAAACAGTAACTTAGGCAGTGAGCAGTTAACATCCCAAGAGATTAATATCAGCTAATATCCCTTACATCTTCTTGTCTGGCATGTGGGTGGCTTGCTGAGTGATTAGCTGGCTGTTTGCTCAAATTCTTGGTTACTAGTGGAACATGCAGTCTCCCTTCAGGCTGGCTGTTGGTGAATCAGCATTAATCATTCCCTGCTTTTCATTTTCACCATTAAAGCTGAGACATTTTTTTTTTATTCCAGAACCATTCCCTCTCTCCTAAAGTATTTGTTTGGAGGGTTTAGTGGAGGAATATTACCTATGTTGTTGTATATAATTTTAAAAATCTATGCCTCATTAAAACAGTTAATATATGCCTAGCTGTAATAGCAAAGCAATAAAACTCAATCCCTACATTGATATGATTTTGCAACTCCCCTTCCTCTAACTTATGGAGCTGTGGGACGCCTGCCAGGGAAATACAGTAAAACATAGGAAATAACATGAACAAATAAAATCTCTAGTTTAATAAGGCTATCTTTTTCTTGCCCTCTCTCTCCCTATGTCATTACTTTATTCCTTTTTCTTTCTCTCTGTTGCCAACTTTCATTCTCTCTGTAGTTCTTCTTTTCCCCCTTTCTTTTTTGCTTTCCCTTTCTCACCTCTTCCTCAGTCTATATCCTTTCCCTTTTCTCTCTGGGTTGCATAAGACATAAACTGTGAAAAGCATACACAATGCATGCACCAGAAATATTTTTAAAATAAATAGACCTTAGTTCTTTGTAGAAACTCATTTTTTTAAAAAACTTGGTGTCTGAAAAATATGAGAGGCCAAACTCACCTACATTTCTCTCTACCATTAAGTCAACCCCTGACACCATGTAACACTACATGAAAACCTTGTCCCATTAGAGATTGCTACACACAAGCCAATGTCTCCTTCTCTAATACAGTGGGCACACTTAAAAAGGTTATTTCAGACCTATACCTAAAATGAGAGATTTCCTATCCTTAAAAGACTCAACTAGAATGAACTCTTTAAGTATAACTACGTTTCCTAAAGAATTCTCCCATGTGGCAGAAGCAGAGAAACGGATCGGGACATGTATGGGTATAAAAATATTTGATTCTTGTCCTGGGTACCAAGATAGTACTATGCTCTTGCATGTTACATTTGCCTAAGATAGAACAGACAGATAACAAAATGGCATGTTGGCTGAAAGCTTATGAACACTTTAAATGTCAATCGGCTGGGTGAGGTTCTGTGGCCTGTGTTATGCAAAAGGTCAGACTAGATGATCAAATTGTTCCCTTCAGGCTTAAAATCTATGAATGATCATAGACACAAACAGTCCTTTAACTATGGTCACTTTAATTGGCGCCACAGCCACAACTGTGCTGGATTTTTTTTTCCATAGGACACCTAGTTAAAGTGGATTTTAGGCCGAACCTTAAGAAATAGGTTTAGGTTTTAGTCCCAAATGCAATAAGCACACACCAAAACAATCTCTTCCCACAACACCACCTTCTTCAATGCCTTGCTGATCTTTGTTAACACTTCTTGAATGCAGAGTTGCTCTTTTATGGGAACTTTTCTGCTAGCAGGTATTGCTGAGACCTGCCCTTAAAATTTAGCTTACCAAGCAGCATCAACTCTAATGTGGCCATTTTAGTTGTTGGCTTTCTTTTCCTCTAGTGGGTAAGTACCTGTTATGGAGGTTTTTGTATTATTATTATTGTAGAGGTAGCCTATTTTTACCCCAGCAAAAGAAGGATATTTTAGGGTCATTTGGGTGTCACAAATAATTTGTGTCCTATGTTGAAGGAAAATATTGCTTTAAAAAAAATAACAAAAAACAACTTTGGTTTCTTTGCAGGAATATCTATTGAGAAACTAGAGAACCAACTAACTTTAAAATCAAATGACCTTTCCCCTAACAGCCTGAACATGTCCAAATTCAGTGAGGAGGAAGGAGTGTGAAATGGGAATAAAAATGCTTTTTTTAGTTTGTGCTCTCGCCTTTGAAGCAATGCCTTGGCTGAATGGATGGCCGTGGGATCAAAAGTAATGAATGATCACAAATGGTATCCTGCAACTTACCTAAAAGAACAGAGTCAAAACAGGTTAGAATTGTTAGTATGATTTTATTTACTCACTGTTATCGATAAATCTTGGTCTGTCCTAATGGTTCATCCCATAATGTAAAACATACTAAGTTTTGTTTCCTCTTGGCTTCCCATGAACTAATGGCCTATGTTTGCATTTTAGAAATAAAACAGCACTGGAGCCATATATATTTTATACACCCCATAAAAATGAAATAGGTTTGGAAACATACATGAGAAATATAGTTAGCTCTTACATTTAGCTAAAACACTATCTTTTGATAGTTCCCCTTTAAGGCTTTGGGGAGAAATTGCCACTAGTATTCACAGAACATTTATGTCTGCTAGTGTAAAAAAATTCTAGAAGGCTCAGGAGAGTGATCAGAAACTTTACCTACAGTTTGCAAAGAACTGATTAAGTTTCCAGTTGCAGGGACAAAACAGGAGGGGGTTCGCTGAGTACCTGAAATACCAAGTGGAAGATGCCGAGGCCGAGATCTCTGGGGGAGCATTCTGTTTCCTTCACTTTGCCTTAGCAGAGCATGGCCATAGAGCTAAAATTACCTCTTTCTCCAGTGGTATCACGTAAGGTATTGCATGCAGCATGAAAGAGATGTACCATAAATTTCTGTGTAGCACATAAAATAAAAATGTAGGGTTCTTGAAACAAAAGTATCTTGACTCTTGCAGCATTTACAGATATTGCATTCAAAACACCTCAATAAGCATCTAAAACTTTGTATTCCCAGGAACGAACAGTGAAACTTTTTATACTGGGTTCTTAAAGGTGCCTGGAGAAAAATGCAGGAGACATACTTCCACTACAATAAACATATTCCCAATCAGTTTTCATATAAAGTCAGATTAATGTGTATATATCTTTCTCCTTCCAGTGTGCACACCTTATCCCAGGTATCATGGGAAAGAAGGCTTTTAATCTTTGTTTTTAATCTTTAAAGTTCTGGGGCCAGTCAATGGGAGGTCGGCATAACAACTGAGCCAGTGGCAAACTAATGTTATGGGACTGTCGGTTATTGGTGAAAGAGTTCCAGCTCGTTGTGATGTTCAGTGTCTTGTGCTTTTTGAGTAGAGCTCCTGTTTGTCTGAAGTCAAAGCTTTCACCATTGGGTTGGAATCTTCCAGGGCTAGGTCCCTGCTTGACTGTAATTGTGGTTTGGTTTTGTTGTGTGTGAGTTTTTTAAAATTAGTATTATTTCATTAAGGTATAAGCAAAAACAACTGAGATTTGTAATCCAAGAAAAGTGTGCGCCTGGGTGGAGAGAGGAAATACTTTCCCCATTAAAACCTGGCAACTTTCTGGAACTAAAATGGGTGGGGTGTGAAAGCTGACATTTGTCAGGAAAATAGGCCCCCCTGAGTGCTGGTTTTGATTTTACTGAGTTAGGATCTACTGAAAGGTGTGTGTTGCACCTGTGCAGTACATTTTGTATGGGGTTTTATATTAAGTTCAGTAAGGTGCTCAGCTAAAGAAGGGCATGCTACACACATGTGCATGTCTGGGCACTGGATATTATAGTGTGGATGAACAAATGCTCTGTCATTGCACATCTTGTAAGTGCCTTCAAGAATGCAGCTTTGTGTTCTTGAAGAATGTTTTATTAAGCTGGAACAAAGGTTTAGTTTATAGAGACTCTTTTGGAATTGCAAACTGGTCTCTCATCCTGCTAGGCGACTCTTGCAAGTGCCCCGTCCTGTTCTTAAAGGATTGACACCTTGTTTTAGGCTGATATAATAGAAACAAAAAATACAGGCCATACAAATACAACAATAAATAGTCAAACAAAAATTCAATTCACTACCAAATAAAATGCCTTATGTGAAAAGACCATTTCAGTTACTCCTTTAATTCCAGAGTCCTCACATAAGCTTCTGCTAAAGAACACAGCTGCAGAGTTCCTCTCTTACTGACCTCCTAACATCCACAGGGGAGACAGCAGGGGAGCTCATCTCATGTAGACCTTTGCAAGGGGTTAGTAGGGAAGCTGCTCTACAGTGCCCCTCCTGAGAGGCAGAACGGAGGAGTTCCTCTCTTGTGAAGCTCAGGAGATCTGCAGGCAGCAAAGAGTCGGTCTGTCTAGATACTTACATGTTAGTAAAATGTGAGTACACGGCGGCCAGCTGGAACCTGGGGGTGGACCAGAGATGTATGGAGGCATCAAGGGTCCAATGAGGCAGCTGCAAGGAGATGAAGGATTGCAGTTAGATCGTAAGCTCAGAAGAACAGGGACAGTGTTTCCTGTGTGTACACAACAACTGGCTCACCAAGTCTCCAGTCCTGATTGGGACATCTGGGAGATCCTGTAATGTAAATGGTAAATAATAATATAATACTGTACCGATAGGGTTGAAAAGTCTCACCAGCTGAGACTAAATTATTTTCAATATTGTTTTGGGGTCTATCAATAGAGGACCATATGTGCTATAATACCTAAATTAGGAATACCATATTATCTTTCAAGGTGTGCAATGTCATCATATGCACCAGCCTCTTGTTATCTTCAGTATCCATCATCATCTTCATTTTTATTGTTGCACATCTCAACTGTATTGTTCCTTTTCAATTTTAATTACTGCCCCTCTTAACTTCTCTCATCCCACACAGACATCATGCCAAAGTTTGCAATGGTGCCATTGTGTCATAGGAATGGATATTATGAGAATAGCCCCTGAGCATGCTGAACAATTGGGGTTTTTTTGCTTGGATGTTAAATATTTTTTCAAAACCAATAATAATTATTAGCTTTTATAGAGCACTTTCCAGACATCGATCTCAATGTACTGTACAAAGGATGGTAAATATCATTATCCCCATTTTTCAGAGAAACTGAGGCACAGAAAGGTGAAATGACTTGCCCAAAACCACACAGCAGGTCAGCGATATAGCCAAGAATAGAACTGAGGTCTTTTGATTCACAGTCTGGTGTCTCGGTCACTAGACTAAGCTGCCTTTCTATTATTTTAATTATTACAGAAAATAATACAAAATAGCGATGTACTGTTTCAGGAACAAAACAAGGGGAAAAAACCCACACACATTCCTCTCCTGGTCCCCTGTCCATCTGCATAATTTTTCTCTCATCCTCTCATTCCTTCACTACCACTAGCAATTTAGTATCAAGAGAACAACCTATTTAATCTGTTTAGTAAGGGAACAACTCATTTGAACACAACTCTTTCCTCTCTGTTGTTGAAAATAACTTCCCTTGGGTAGGTGCAGATTTTGGCAGTGCATAGAAAGGCTAGCAGAGACTGAAGCAGAAGCCGTAATAAAGCTATTATGACTTGACAGCCCTATTTTGCAATGCACAGGGGAATTTTATTACACGTCAGTTGGAGCTTCAGGAAATGTGAGTGCATGACATCTACTTGTATGATTTTTTTTTAAAGTTTAATAAATTAAATTACATTACATTTAAATGTAGAAACTAAAACTGTAGTTGGAGTAGATGACTTAATAAAAAACAATCACACAAGTTTATTTTACTGACAACTTTTAGAGCTATAAGTGAAGTGACTGTGTTTGCAGCTGTAATAATTTCACACACGTTTCATCAGGTACTGGAGAAACACTGCATTTTAATGGTGCATCGGTTCTTACTGAATTAGCGTGTAATGAAATTTCTGTCAAAGTAAAGATTACTTTAATGTAACTTCACTAGGAACTGTGTCATTACAATGCATACTAATAATGACTGGAAACCTAAAAATGTATTGTCAGTTCTGGAGCTCAGCAAAAGATATTTTCCTGATTGTTTTTTTCCTTTTTGCATAGGCAATGGGGGATAATTATTAAAGATTTTGGTGATCACTACTATGCTATTTTCCTGCACTCCTAATTTTTCCTTCTTTTTATTATAATATGAGTAATGAAAACAACAGGAAAAGGAACAATTTGAAAAGGGAAGTGATGGATTCTCCATCACTTGAAGTCTTTAAATTGAGTCTGGATAGTGTTCTAAGAGAGATGCTCGAACTCAAACACAAGTTATGGTCTTGGTGCAGGAATTTCTGGTTGAGGTTCTATGATCCATGTTATGCAGGAGATCAGACTAAATGATCATAATGATGCCTTTTGGCCTCAAAATCTATGAACAATTGTATTGGAAATTTCCACTACAAAAGATGAACTAGGCACTTGTACAATTAGAGTTTGCTTTTCTAGACACTGCCGCATTTTTAACTTTCTTAGATTTTGTTTGTTTTCTTTAGGCTGCAATCCGGTGGGAACAGTCCCATTGAAGTTACTGAGAGTACTCTCATGAGTGAATGGTTTCAGAGTAGCAGCCGTGTTAGTCTGTAACCGCAAAAAGAACAGGAGTACTTGTGGCACCTTAGAGACTAACAAATTTTTTTGAACATAAGCTTTCGTGGGCTACATCCCACATCAGCTTAAGCATTTGGAAAATCAGGGTCTGAGTTATCTTTGGACTGGTCACTGGTATGGCAACTGCTCTCAGCCCTTCATTAGCATATGTTTCATCTTTCAAGATATAGTTGTTTCAGTAGCTCAGGTTCACTGTTAACCTAGAATCCAAGAGGGAATATAACTTTCAGTGTTTCCTTAGTGCCCAATTCTGCACTGGATGGATTCATTTGTGTTCAAATAAGACTGATTCCTCTAGCCTTCTTGAGAAGCCTAATACATGTGTAAAAAGCAACAGAGAATCCTGTGGTGCCTTTAAGACTAACAGATGTATTGGAGCATAAGCTTTCGTGGGTGAATGCCCACTTCGTCGGATGCATGTGGTTGTCAAATGTTTTTGTAAATTTTTTACATTTACATAAAAAAACCTATTTTGTCAATAAATAAAAGCCTCTCGGTAAGTGTTAGAGCCAATCGAGTTGCTTTGTTTTAAAAGAAATTCCTCTGCTGGCCCCTGAGAAGTCTAAGTAGATTTATAGGCTGATATAGACATTTAAATGACAATGCAATGAGTTTGAAATGAAGGATTCTGTTCTGTGTTTCATAGCAGGAAGTGGGCCATCAATCTAGAGTAAAAATCCCTAGAAATTACATGGGTATCTCAGCTTCTTTGACAATTTTCATTGGTGAAGATTAGTTGCATTTAATGGCATCCTTTCTGTGGAATAAAGTCTTCAGAAATATGTTCCAATTCTTAATGGAAGGTTTAATGTAGTTCAGGGTAGTGTGTGTTAAAACGGAATATTTCAACAGGAGTTAATTGTATTCTCATTTACCAGAGTTATCCATCTGTGTAATACTGTCCATGTATTTTCTTCTCATTTAGGGCCAGATTCTTTCACTTACATCAGTGTAAATCTGGAGCAGACCTATTGAGGTCAATGGGAGTTATAGTGGTTTAAAAACAGTGGAAATCAGAAAAGATTGATGGTCCAAATTGTGAATGTTTTCATCCAGATTATTAACGAGTGATTTCCTGATACTGTAGAATGCCTGGGGTATACTGCAGCCTCAAGGCAGGAAATTAAGAGGAAATTTTGATTGCAATAGGTATAAATGACTTCCAGCAGCAGCAGGATTGGGACAGGTTCTGACCAAGCCTGATCAGCAGAAAAACCTATATAGGGCACCATTTGGCATGTGGACTGGAGTGAGACAAGGGAACATCAAGAGTGGTGTCTATGGCAAAACAGAAGGGCCAGGTAGGAACCTGGAAAGAAGCCAGCTGAAGATACACATTGAGTAGAGCTTCTTATAATCCCTTTGGGGCACCAAATTCCCAATATAAGTCTTGGCCAGTCTAGTAGCATATGTACACAGATAGTATAGTCATGATACAGTGATTGTGCTGACTAACTAGTATTTTCAGTGTACAGCCATTTGTTCAATACAAGCAACTGAGTTGCTTATGGGGTACAGTTAGGAAGGTTAATGTGTACATTAATGATTAACTAGAGATGCATTTATATAAATCCCTCCTTCTCCCTACAATTATCATTTCCTTTCCTATGCATGATGTCCTCCCTCCCCACCACTATTCTCAACTCTTCTTGGTGACTGTGACCACTTACTGAAAATTATGCTGGCTTGGATAGAAGAAATCAGCCTGATTTGCATTGTTTCCAGAGGATCCTTGCTTCTAGCTCAAAGACAAGAATTCTCCTATGTCATGTGGGAAATTCAGTCACACTGCTAAGGTTCATTGTTGTAGGGCATTCCAGAGAGAAACTAGAAACAAGCACGTGGGCAACATCTCTTCTGGCCTCTATAAGGTCCTAGAACCAGAAACTAAATTTCTGTAACCTAAGAGGACTATACAATATAGGGTGCAAGAAGTAACATGTCAAGATATTTTAATCTACTGACGACTTGTCAACACCATGTGTCATGTTCTACCCTCAATTAAATCCCAGCAAACCTACTGATTTCAGTGGAGTGGACTGAACGTTGTGTAAATTTGGGCCTGAGATGATCTGCTAAATCTACACTCAGTAGGGCAACCAGTGCAGAGTAAATGGTCCATGTTTAGCTATGAGCTTATCCAGATAAATTGTGTGGTAACAAAACCATTACCTTTGTTACTCTCCGTCCATAGTGTACACAAGCTAGAGAACAATGTTCTTGTTCAGTGTTGTTAAATGTATTGGGTCTTGCCTGACAGAGGCATGCCAAAGAGACTATATTAAACCTTGAAACATTAGAGTTTACACTCATTCTCTGCAAGCAACTCTGTGAACTACAGGCAGCAGCAGACCTATCTAGAAGCAAAATATTTAATATTTATTCTTGAATCCCTTTGAATCCAGTTTCACGAAGACCTTCTTTGTACAAAGAGTGTATGATTGTTCCTTCTTTTACTGTGCAGCTGTTTGGAATGGGAAGCAACCTCTGAAATGGAAATATGGAAGCCTACCAAAAATACTGCTACATCTTGTCAGCGAGCAGATGCATCCCAGAGGATGTTGTTAAATACAATCCTCAGGCCGCCTTGGACTCAAATCATAAATTAGTTTCAGAGCTAAAATCAGCAGTGTGTGTGTGTTACTTGTCCAACACAAGATAGTGCATTACACTGGGCTGCAGAAAACTACACGGTGACTAGAATAGTGAAAGCACAAGTTTCTATTTAATAACTGAGTGATTCCACATGTAGAATCTCTGAATGTTTACAGAACTGTGTGGGTGGGTTCATCAAATACATTGGGCCTTCTCTTCAGTTTAATTCCTGTTTACAGTTAAGGGTGGAAAGAAACCTCATTGGGCTAAAGCCAAACAATCACAAAAATAAAAAATGATCAAGTTGGATTGGATTTGTATCTTGTTTTTCAAGGATTATCCAGTTTCAAGATTGTCTGTCCTTTTTCTTGATTATCAAAGCTTTGAGTGATCATTGCCTTCCAGTCTGGCACAGCGTGAGTTCCATGTCCTTTCAAGATGCTTAATATGTTGCAGATTTATTCCAAGGTGGGTAAGGGATTCATTATCTCCTTTTAGAAAATGTTTGGGAAAGGATGAGCCAATGTGTGTGTGTGTGTGTGTGTGTGTATATATATATATATATAAAAAAACCTGCCGCATGCACTGACATATTTCGCTCCCACTTCACATGGTAAGCTCCTTGAACATATCACCTAGACATCTAGATGGATATATATTTGGTGTGTGAAGACATTAGGAATGCATTGGCATGGACTGTGTGGTCGTAAGGGAGCAATTCTGGAGACTGAAGTAACCAGAAAGATGCGTATTGTCATGTGATGGTCTTTTGAGACATGAGCTTCATGTTTAACATGTGCAATTTCACCTACAAAGTTCTTTCCATTTCCATATTCACTATCTTTGCACTAGGATAAACTGCACAGGATGGCTTTTTAACTGTAGCAGTGACCACTACATGTCTATAAAAAGCAACAGAGGGTCCTGTGGCACCTTTAAGACTAACAGAAGTATTGGAGCATAAGTTTTCGTGGGTGAATGCCCACTTCATCAGATGCAAGTAATGGAAATTTCCAGAGGCAGGTACAAATCAGTATGGACATGTCTATGTCCATCTACCTTGTATAATGAAGAGCGCAATCACTGAGATATCAAGGGATAAATTCACCAGTGCTGTAGTCCATTAACATGAGCAGGATTTGACCCATAGTGTTTCCAGTCCAGACCTTCGTTCAGGGAAAGGCCTTGCATCTGGATGTATGGGTTAGCCTTGCTTTCTGTGCTGCAGATCAGAACACGGGGCATGTCATATGCAGAGCTCACGCATGGCAAGCTGGTGTATAACTCTACTACACTCTCGCCTGCTGTGTACTAACTAGTCAAGTGGACTCTGCGACCACACACTAAAAGTCCTGTAGTGCGCTCAGTAGTAGGTGAAAGCACACTGCAGAACTTTTAGTGCCTACTAGGGACGTCCACACAGCCAGTCAATGCACGGCAGGCTTAAGAGCTGTAGATTTACACCACAGTTTGCTTTTGCTATGCCCTCACTCTCCTTACACCTCCTGCCACTCTAGCAAACCAAATAGGAAGAGAGTTTGAGTTAATGGGCCTGATTCTCCACTGCCTTGCATCTTGTGTAGTTACTTACACTGTGCAAAGTAGGCATCAATCACTGCCAAATCAGAAAGGCAGCTCCTTTGCACAAGTGTTAATGACTACTATGCAAGGCAGCGCCATGTTCTGATGGCATTGGAGTTATGCTAGTGTCAAGAGTAGGTGGGAGTATGGCGCACTTGGGTGATCTCTGGCTACATAAGGGCCCCTTGGGGCTATTAAAAGTACCACAAGGTAAAGCAGTCTAGAGGCTGCTCTAATTTGTGCCATCAGGACACGGGAACACCAAGTTTAAGATTTTGTGTGCTGATCCTCATAAGTGCCCAGTAAATCACTGGTCCATGTGAGAATCAGGAACTTAATGTGAGACAACGAATAAAAACTCAAAATAATAAGGGAAAGTGGGGAGGAGGCAGCATGTTTCTTTTAGTATGTAACCAATTCACTGCTGCAGCCTCAGTTAATACATGTATGTTCCACAGTAAGCCCCCTGCCTCAACTGCCCTTTCTCTTAGCACTGTCAAAGTGTGATTACTGTGTGCATCAGCTTTCCCAAGAAGTACCACACGTTCCTAAAATGAAGCAATTCAGCTTCTTTATTTCAATAAAGCAAAAATCAAGCAGTCCACATCATAGACTCTCTATTACATCTACATCTGCAATATTCTATATTAGAAATATCCAATACACTTGATATTTTACAGTGGGGTAGAGTTGACACACAAGCTTACACTTTCTCATGCTGAGAAAGTGATTTTGGACTTCCCAGCTCTGCATTGTCCAGGCCCCAATTTTGGCAGACACAACCCCTCAAATGTCTAAGTTAAGATTTCTGCCACATTTACAGGGCTGCTGATAAAATCATGGTTTGGTATTTCTACTAACGCAGCTTAAATTCCCTGGAATTTCTTAACGCTGCTTGTGATTTCCTGTTGGGTAGTACTTGGATTTTTGGAGGTAACAGGTTTTTTATTTAAAATATGAGACCATTTCAGACAAAAGTGTGTTTGTCATTTTCTTTCTCTCATTTTCGGTGCATCCAACTCCTTCCCTTCCTGTGGCCTTTTTGCATCCAGTTACATTAAAATCTTCTCTGTTTTTTTCTTGCATTCTTCACCTGCAGACCCAGGCCCACATGCTACCAGCTGCTATGTGAACCAAAGGGCATCAAAATGTGGTTGAAAAGCTCCCAATCATGCAATGAAGGAGAACAGTTGCTTTATTATATTTTCTCCCTTGTTGACCGCGTCCCACAGATGTCTGGGCTACATAGCTCTGGAAGAACTAGAAAGAGAGGAACACGAGCACGCTGTAGAACATTCCTCCCCACCCTGGGAAGATTTCCATGTATTACTTTTCTCTTTTGGGCTCTCTCTCTCTCTAAGATTTGTGTTTTAATTTTTTCATTATTTCTTTTCTTGAATCATAAAAAAACTTTTGATTTTATTTCATCAGAAGTTGTGGATCCCGGAACTAGCTTAGCCTTGGGTTGAAGAGTTTTCATCTCCTCGTGCTACCTAGCCCTGATGATTTCTGCTCATATGAAATACACTGCATCCCTTCAAATTTCATTACTGCTATATGCATGTGGGCTGTGATATCGTATAATACGACTGTATATGTGACTCATTACTACACAATGGGCCAAATCCTGCTCCTGTTTTGACGTCAGTGGTAAAATTTCCATTGATTTATTATTATTGATTTGTATTATGGTATCACCTACCAGGTGTGTACCAAACCCCATTGTGCCAGATGCTGTACAAACACAGGACAAACAGACAGTCCAGGCCTCAAAGAGCGTACAATCTACATATAAAACAACACGTGGACACCAGACCGACAGACAAGAGAACATAGTGAAACAATATTGGACATCCTGCTGGGCTACGGTCACAGCTCACCAGTTTACCTAATCCTTGTCAATGTTCAGTGGGATTAGGATTTGGCTGCTGGTGAATTTGTACCATCTGATTACTTTACCCTCTAAAAGAAAAGGGCCTGTAATGGGAAAGCAGGAAGACTCTCAATTGCAGTGACCTATATGTGATTCCTTTAATGGACTGCTTAACCCCAAACTCTACCATACAGCATGAAAAGTTTTACACTGAATGCCGTGTAGGAGAAAGGATTATGGATGGTGGATGTGGCAAATGGACAAAGGGAAAAGATTACAGTGCAGGTTATGTCAGAGAGAGGGCTCACTTTATTAGAAAATAAAATGCATTCTTTTTTGAGGCTCTCGGGAATGATCATTTCACTTATTCCATTGCATACTTTTGTAGTGTCAGTTTTCTGATCCACAGAAAGCACTAATGGAGACTGTCGCAAGAACACTAAATTGAATTAAACTCCAAGCTTGAAATTCAGCCTCCCACCTTGACAAATTGTCTGTGAGCTAAACATGATTTGAACCATTTTAGTGTAGTTTCATTAGTGTCACTCCTTGGTAGTCTATTAATAGAATGTGTTAATGTCAAACAGCTTGGTGAAATGTTAAATACTACACAGCACATGACCACATTGTTCCTTTTGACTGCAAACAGATTCTGAATAATTGAATAATGGTATAATAGTGAAGAGAATATGCCTATCATTAGACAAAAACAGTCTCTCTCTCTCTGCCCACCCCCTCTCAAACGTTTCATATTTATTTTCTTAGCCCTAATTAGAAATAATCAGTAATTCAGTCGGTGATTAAACTAATATCTGGTTTCAATTCCCAAACCTAGGAACCTCAGTATCTACGTTTTTAAAGAGTAATCCTATTTATTAGCTGATTTGTTCTGTTCATTTTGAGTGCCCCATGGTGATTATAAACTAAATAAGAGGGTATTTTATATGCATCTCTATGTATCTACACACACGCGCGTGCACGCATACATGCATGATTTTTAAAGGTGCTGAGAAACTGCAATTTCCATTGACTTCACTGTCTCACTGGCAGTTGCTGGTTCTCAGGACCTCTGCAAATTAGGCCATGAGTCTTCACTCTCTTCAGTCTTTCAGTCTGAAGACTCACTTTTTTCCAGGGTGCCTACAAAAAGTAAATAAACATTATTTTTTTAAATCCCTGCCATTCGCTTTTCTGGGCTTTCAAGTGCATCCTGACTACTGGGTCTGTCTTGCTTAAAATTTAAATACTTTGGGGAAGAAATTGTCTTTATTTTGTGTCCTTTACAGCACAGAGTATGTTGTCTGCAGCTACATAATGAAACAATATATAACAACATGAATCCTAAAAGGGCATGAAAGTGAATTTCTTACTTGAATATTTTTCCAGCATGTTGTGAGTGTGACTGTTATGGAGTAGGAAGTAAAGATCTTTTCTGATGTAAAGATTGCTTATAGAGGCTTCTGTGTTCTGATTCATCATTGGTTATATAGATTATAGCTTCATATAGCATTATTAGTTGGCTATACATGTTGCCGGGAGGTTTACATCATGAGAGAGTGCTCATCCACTGTACATAGGTAAAAAGAACGAGGAGTACTTGTGGCATCTTAGAGACTAACAAATTTATTTGGGCATAAGCTTTTGTGGGCTAAAACCCACTTCATTGGATGCATGCAGTGGAAAATACAGTAGGAAGATATATATACACAGAGAACATGAAAAAATGGGTGTTGCCATACCTACTCTAATGAGACTAATCAATTAAGGTGGGATATTATCAGCAGGAGAAAAAAAACTTTTGTAGTGCTAATCAGGATTGCCCATTTCAAACAGTTGACAAGAAGGTGTGAGTAACAGTAGGGGAAAAATTAGCATGGGGAAATAGTTTTTAATTTGGGTAATGACCCATCCACTCCCAGTCTTTATTCAAGCCTAATTTAATGGTGTCCATTTGGCAAATTAATTCCAGTTCTGCGATTTCTCGTTGGAGTCTGGTTTTGAAGTTTTGTTGTTGAAGACTTGCGACTTTTTGGTCTGTAATTGAGTGACCAGGGAGGTTGAAGTGTTCTCCTACTGGTTTTTGAATGTTATAATTCTTGAATTTTGCTGATACAGACTAACACGGCTACCACTCGGAAACCTGTATATAGGTAAATAGTTAACAGATAATGTGCCAGTAGATGGTGCTCAAGAGTAGGTAGCATAGTTTCCTGGATTTTATACACCCAATAAAATTTGTGCAGTGCAAGTGACGTTCTCTGAGCCACCTTTAACCATTTATATCTGACTACTGCACATAATGTGTCAACAGTTGATTTGATTTTAATGTCCTATCAGTCACCACTCAGAATTAGAAATATACAGTTTGCAATGAATTCCCCCCACTCCCCAAAAATATCCAAGCTTGGGGGATTTCATTTCTTACTAAGGCCTTCAAAACACAATCAACCTGTTCCTCAAAGGTTGAAGCCAAAACTTTCAGATGTGTCCACTGATACTGTATGCCTCATTTCTCAGGTGCCCAAACTGCTACACCTGAAGCCTCATTTCAGAGCTGCTGGGTATCCACCACTTCCACTGATTTCTCTATTAATCCTAATGCTATCAGACAGACTGAGTTAGCACTTCCAGAGACAGCATTTTTGACTCTGACAGGTGTGGCTGGCTCACAGTGATCAGATCTGGGACAGTAAGAACTGCTAGTATAGTTGGAAAGAGAGGCTTGTAAGAGTAAAATTATTAAAGTGTCAAGTTACTCTTCCTTTGTATTTTCTGTAGACTGTAAAAGATTAACTCAGGATGATTTATCTTTTAGTGAATTCACTTGACAGTGAAGGAGACTGTAACCAATTTACCTCCAGCAGAGGAACCAAGGATAAACCCTTAAGGATTGGAAGCAAAGGAAAGACGTACACTGTGTTCTTTCTAAGACACTGGCCAACCATATTAATCTTAGCCTATCTATCATTTGTTTTCAAATCCCTAGAATTGGCATTCTGAAGTGCCTTCTGTTAATAATAACAGCGATTTGTGGTCACTTTTAACTATTGGACTTCATTGCTTTGAAGCTTCAAATGGTGTATCAATACTTGCTGTGAAGGCATATCCAATTATCTGCACAGTTTGGACAAAAAGCCCATTTGCCAAACAGAGCTAACTGTCTGAAGGGGTTGTGGTATTGATTAAATTCCTTCCCCATTTTCTGGAACTAGTTGTGCTTCCTGCTTCATCACTTCTCCTTTTCCTTCTGAAATAGTTCCAGCAGTTCACTGTCCTTTCTTGCACCCTTCTTCTTTCTGTTCATGCAACAGTTCTACCACCACTCTGCCTTTCTGGCATTCCTTCACTCATGCTGCAACATCTACATTTTTAATGAGTTAGTGCAAATCTGTCTACCTGGGCTGGGAGGGGAGGCTGCAGCACAGACATACCCTTAGTCCCTTCAAGCAAGCAAGCAAGTTAATGAATCAGAACTTTAAACTGACACACCTGAAGATGATATCAGGTGGCAGGACAAGCCAAGAGCTGTAACAAATCATAGCATTTATTACTGTGCTTTTCCTCTGAAAAAAACTTCAAATATTTGTAAAACCTCTTATGTCTTCTAAATGGAAAAATAATGGCTGAGGCTAAGGACTGAACAGCTGTTCATAGCTGCTAGATTTAATCAGCAGGGAAGACAACCATATATACCATCCATGCTTTTGTACCAAATGCTCATAGAAACTGCAGATAATTCCCCTTTAGCCCTTAATAAAAAAAGGAAAATGAAGTTGTTTACAGAGGAGCAGAAGCTGCACTACAACATTAAGTAATTTCTCATGTTTTTCATGTATGTTTGCGTGTGAACTTGAGAGCTCCTGAAAGGCACTAGATTGGCAATCGTGAATATAAATTCTCTGCTTTACCCACTGAACAGATACAGAGTAACCAATATACATCACCCATGATCTGGAA
This sequence comes from Terrapene triunguis, assembly GCF_002925995.2. NCBI lineage: Eukaryota > Metazoa > Chordata > Testudines > Emydidae > Terrapene > Terrapene triunguis. Next base: position 9,418,305 of record NW_020664909.1, read on the forward strand.
GGCTATTTTCTGAGAAGGTAATTTATATCCTGGCTACATTTAACCCTTCATCTCTCCGCTGAGCGGTGAGCCCACAGCCTGCCACAGAGGAGGCCCTGGTTAGTAGTGGTTGGCATTCTGGATATTATTTCCTAGCCAGTGTTCAGGAGTGGCTTAAGGAGGCACTCCCATTTGGGAGCTAATTAGCTGCAGTAACTTAGAGAGGGGTTGTGCTCATCAGATGGCAATACCAGGAGCTTTGGGGCAGCAAAAGATCTCCCCTGTTCGGTTGGTACTTTGAATTGCTGAGTTTACTGTTTGTAAAGCTGCATTGCACGAATGTGGCTAGAGACTTTCACTATGTGGGTTAAACCAGACCCCCTGCAATAAAACCCAAGTTCCCTAGTGATTTGTGTTTAAACCTGTTTTCCAGTGAAACTCTGTCATCTGTTGTTCTGACCTGTTGTATTAATTTAGATGGAATAAAGGGGCTAACGAGTCAAAGCTGTTAAAGTAACCCAGTCACTATCCAACATTGAACATTTTTAAACAAGATTTGGGGTTTAGTATACAAAGACTTCAGCTTGCTTATTATCATGGTAAACACATCATTAAAATCCTTTTAACTTTTTATTAAAGATACAGAAAAGAAAGAAAACCAGTTAAAGCATTTGAAAAGTAAAGTATTAAACAAAGCTTTTATTTCAACATCCCTTGTCCCCTTCCCCTTTAATGATAAAGAATTTTTAGAGGAAACCCCCCTTGTTTGACAGTCTTTTAGAAGGCATTAAAATGGTAATAACAGTCCTTTTGGTGGGGTAGAGGAGAGAATAGGTGAGGTGGTCTGGAGTCTTCGTCGTTGTTGAAGTCCAGTCTTGTTTCCTAGAAAGAAAAACAAGACAAACACTCACAAAAAGGGTGTGAAAAGAATAGCAAAGATAGAAGATGCAACCTCCTCTCTCACTTGCAACCTTATTGCTGGAAAAACACAGGCACAGCACACAGTTTTATCAGGCACTCCAAGGCCTGGCAAACTTTTACCAGCATTGGGTTGTTTAAGGCATTGCTTTAAGCTGCCTTTGTGGTCACAGGCTTACAGCAATATTGCAAAATACAGGGTTGGCCAGCTCAGCCAGACTCTTATTAGGCAGAAGGAAAAAGGAGAGGGATAGGAAAGAGAAAGAACTAAGGCGGGGAAGATAAAGAATACGTAGGAGGGGGAAGACAAAGTCTCACATGTCAAGTGGAGTTTGGCATTCAGCTGGGGATGGTGTAGTTGATAGTGTCCCTCTCCCTGGCCTGGTCTGGTCAGGACTTTTCTCAGGATCAGGATGACAAAGGTCCAGGTTCCCAGAAGATGGTGGTGTAGCAGCAATGATGGTGACGCTCACTCCAGTAGCCAATTTTTCCCTCAACGTTTCTTTAAGGACACCAAAAAGAAGTGATGGGTGGGATAGCCCATGCCCTCATTATTTTGTCCTCCAATTAGGCCTAATAATCTCACATACTGTGATGGGGTATATTAGACCCAGAGGCCCCCTGCTGGAGGCCTTGTGGTCCTGCCACACGGCATCCCAAAAAGGAGCTGAATCCACCAAACGGTCTAGAGAGGCTGTGTGGGACACAGGCAGTCAGGAACAGGCTACAGGGAAGCAGCCAATCCAGGCCCAGCAGGGCCATATAAAAGAAGCTGGAGTGGAGAGCAGAGAGCAGTTGCTGCTTGGACTGAGAGACATGAGGATGGTGTTCCTTGTGGGTTGAAGGGACTGTAGTACCTTGGACCGAGCGGTTGCTGTCAAGGACCAGGGAGGCAAGAGGGAGCTCCTGGTTGGCTGTTGTGACTTGGTAGTTGTAAGCCCTAAGACAAGGTGAAGGGGCTGTGGAGAAGTGGCCCTAGGAATCGTAGCAGCATAGTGTGGACAGTTCAAAGGGATGCAGTAGGCTACTGCTATTCAGAGGATTCCTGGGCTGTAAGCCAGAGTAGTGGATGGGCCTGGTTCTTCCTCCCCGCACCTGCCACAGGTGGAGTGGCCTTAATCCCAGAGAGGTGAATTGAACCAAGCCCTGGGGAGGGGAGAGACACACCCCAAAGAGGGTCAATGATATTGAACTGTCTGGACTTTGATACACTCCCAGAAGGAGACCTGAACTGTTTAGTGGCCCAGCTGGAGAGCTCAGCCCAGAAAGGGTGAAGACATTGTCTCCAGGGAGGGAAGCCTGGAGGTCTGGCTCAATACCGGGGCCGGGACTATTTAAAGACCTGAGCCCAGGGACAGAGTTACAGTTAAAGATGGTGTTGAGGGCACCAGAAGGACCCTGTTGGACTGAAACCGCAGAATGGGTCTGCTTTGTTTGTGTTTCACACAGACTGTATGTTACTTGGCTGGAGGACTGCAACACTGAAACCGCGTGAGAAAACACCGACAGGGGTCACCACAGACTGAGAGAGGTACAGACGCGCACCCAGCTGGGGGCACTCTCAAGAGGTGAGTGCCACTCTGTTACATATACCAATTCTGGTTTATTAATTTTTGGTCCTCATTTCTTCTTTACCAGGCATGATCTTAACAGAATCCTTGAGTTATATCAGTAAGCAATTTTGTTTGGACTAATTCAATCTGCCTTTAGTACCTTTTCCCATCCACATTTGTTATCGTAGCCTATTGCTTATTGTGGCATTCCATGAAATTTCACTAACTTCTTACAGATGAGCTCACAATTGCATAAATTTGTAGGCGCAGCTATCACAAGAGACCCTAACCCTGAATCTGGCCCTGCTTGAGGTAGCTTTTGGAAAGATAGCATGAGAGATTTTCACAAGCTCAGAACATTCATCAGTTGGTGAAAGAGGTATGGCTTTCATCAAAACACACAGGAGTTTGTGTGTGCCTGTTATGTTTCTAGTTTTGAGGCCTAAACTTTCTCTCTAAGAGTATGTCTGCACTGCAGCTGGCAGTGTGCTTCCGAGCACAGGTAGACTGACTCATGCTAGCAGTGTAGCCAGGCACCTCGGGCTAACTAACTGTGTATGTACCCACCTGGACCAGTTGGGTATGTACACAGGTGGCTAGCCCAAGCTGTTGCACATGCTACTTCAGCTACACAGCTATTTTTAGCATGTCAGCTCCGAGAGTGTGTGTGTCTGTCTCTCTACCTACTCTGGGAAGCATGTTCCCAGCTGCAGTGTAGACATACCCTCTAAGAGGCCAGTCCTGCAAGGTGCTGAGTGCTTTCAGCTCCCATTGCCTCAAGACAGAAATACTCCTTTCCACATTTTTGTTACTAGGGCCATGAAGTACTAAAAGCATGTATAGTGCCCTGTAGGTAACATGCTGTACGTAACACTGGTGTTTCTCCATTGCTCCTGCTTTCCCATTTGTATGCCCAATTGTTAAATGGAATATATGAAGGCAGCAGCTGAGTAGGGCATTGATTGGTAACCAACATTAGCCGAAGGTCAGTGCTAATTACTGTGCCTCATTTGCATGAGGAGTTTTGAAAGATGGAACCTAAAGTATCTGTGTCATTTTCTGCCAACAAATTACTTGGCTGACAGGAGGATGTCACTGCTCATCAATGCTGATAGAGTGTAAGTTGGTACTTGTGCAATTAAGGAGGATGGAAATATTGCCTCAGAGAGTTACCTTTCTGGGAGTAATTACTGTAGGTGTCAACAAGCACAGAAAAAAGAGGATATATTTACTATACACGTGAGTCAAGGTTCTGAATGATGAGACATTTGCTTAAGATAATCACCTCTGTCTCTAGCCCACCAATCAATTCTCTTTCACCACTTGTTTTCAAAAATCTTACTGCTGCTGATTATTCCAACACAGGGAGAGCTAGAGAAAAACATCTATGGTAATTAGGCTTTGCTGAGGAGCTGCACCATGAATATTTTCTTTGTTAATTGAACCATAGGAGTCAATGAAAGAGTCATACTATCTTTTTTTGTTACCTTATCGTACTATCTTCCATATAGACGCATCCCACAATGAGTATCTTTTATAGGTGTCACAGAGCTGAGGTTTAAGCTCACTGACTACATGGGCGGGGAGAGGTTTGAGAAGATTTAAAAAAAAATGAGAGAAATTTTTCAGTTTGGGTCTGTAGTCAGCCAGCCTTCACCCTGGGCAAGGTGATTTTCTGAGTCTCTTGCCCCTCAGTTCCCTACAGGAGCCCACACTCCTGAGCAATCCCACTGCTCCTAGCAGGAGTTCAGCTCACTCCTGGGGTCCTTTCTGAGTCCAATTACAGTCCAATTGCCTCTATTCCCGGGTGGTGCTCCCCAGGTCCTCTCAGAGGTCATTGGCTGGGAGCAGCCTTCCAGGGCCCAAGCTTGCAGTGCCGGTTTGGCAGGAGGAGAGGAAAGGCTAGCAGCTGCCTCAGGGTATGTCTACACTACGAAATTAGGTCGATTTTATAGAAGCCGGTTTTATAGATATCGGTTTTATACAGTCGATTGTGTGTGTCTCCACATAAAATGCTCTAAGTGCATTAAGTTGGCGGACCGCGTCCACAGTACCGAGGCTAGCGTCGACTTCCAGAGCGTTGCACTGTGGGTATCTTTCCCACAGTCTCCGCCGCCCATTGGAATTCTGGGTTGAGATCCCAATGCCTGATGATGCAAAACAGTGTCGCGGGGGGTTCTGGGTACATGTCGTCAGGCCCCTCCCCCACCGTCAGAGCAACGGCAGACAATCGATTCGCGCCTTTTTACCTGGGTTACCTGGGTTGCCTGTGCAGACAACATACCACGGCAAGCATGGAGCCCGCTCAGCTCAGCTCCGCTCACCGTCACCATATGTCATCTGGGTGCCAGCAGATGTGGGGCTGCATTGCTACACAGCAGCAGCTCCTTGCCTTTTGGCAGTGGATGGTGTATTACGACTGGTATCCGTCGTCGTCATACTTCTCAGTGAGTTCAATCAGAGGCACCCGGGAAAGTTCTTCAGCAGATTCCTCTAAGAAATACTGAACCAAACTTTCCACTCTGGGCATCTGATTCTTGACGATGATGGCTATCAGTCGTAGTACACCAAGCACCCAGAAGATGCCGATGGCTATCAGTCATGCTGCACCGTCTGCTGCCAGCTTAAGATGTAAAAACTAGATGGACCAGATTTGTTCTGTATTCATTTGCTTCCCCCTCCCTCCATGAAATCAACGGCCTGCTAAACCCAGGGTTTTGAGTTCAATCTTTGGGGGAGACATTCTGTGTGACAGTTGTTTGTGTTTCTCCCTGATGCACAGCCACCTTTGTTGATTTTAATTCCCTGTAAGCCATGTCGTCACTCGCCCCTCCTCCCTCCCTCCGTCAGACACTAGTTTCGCGCCTTTTTTCAGACCAGACGCCATAGCACTGTGATCATGGAGCCCGCTCAGATCACCGTGGCAATTATGAGCACTATGAACACCATGCGCATTGTCCTGGAGTATATGCAGAGCCAGGACATGCCAAAGCAAAACCAGGACCAGCCGAGGAGGCGATTGCAGCGCGGCGATGAGAGTGATGAGGAAATTGACATGGACATAGACCTCTCACAAAGTACAGGCCCCAGCAATGTGCAAATCATGGTGTTACTGGGGCAGGTTCATGGCGTGGAACGCCGATTCTGGGCCCGGGAAACAAGCACAGACTGGTGGGACCGCATCGTGTTGCAGGTGTGGGATGATTCCCAGTGGCTGTGAAACTTTCGCATGCGTAAGGGCACTTTAATGGAACTTTGTGACTTGCTTTCCCCTGCCCTGAAGCACCAGAATACCAGGATGAGAGCAGCCCTCACAGTTGAGAAGCGAGTGGCGATAGCCCTGTGGAAGCTTGCAATGCCAGACAGCTACCGGTCAGTCAGGAATCAATTTGGAGTGGGCAAATCTACTGTGGGGGCTGCTGTGATCCAAGTTGCCAGGGCAATCAAAGACCTGGTGATATCAAGGGTAGTGACTCTGGGAAACATGCAGGTCATAGTGGATGGCTTTGCTGCAATGGGATTCCCAAACTGTGGTGGGGCGATAGACGGAACCCATATCCCTATCTTGTCACCGGAGCACCAAGCCACTGAGTACATAAACCGCAAGGGGTACTTTTCAATGCTGCTGCAAGCCCTGGTGAATCACAAGGGACGTTTCACCAACATCAACGTGGGATGGCTGGGAAAGGTACATGATGCTCGCGTCTTCAGGCACTCTGGTCTGTTTCTAAAGCTGGAGGAAGGGACTTTCTTCCCGGACCAGAAAATAACCGTTGGGGATGTTGAAATGCCTATCGTTATCCTTGGGGACCCAGCCTACCCCTTAATGCCATGGCTCATGAAGCCGTACACAGGCAGCCTGGACAGGAGTCAGGACCTGTTCAACTATAGGCTGAGCAAGTGCCGAATGGTGGTGGAATGTGCATTTGGACGTTTAAAAGCGCACTGGTGCAGCTTACTGACTCGGATAGACCTCAGCGAAACCAATATCCCCATTGTTATTGCTGCTTGCTGTGCGCTCCACAATATCTGTGAGAGTAAGGGGGAGACATTTATGGCGGGGTGGGAGGTTGAGGCAAATCGCCTGGCCGCTGATTACGCGCAGCCAGACACCAGGGCGGTTAGAAGAGTACAGCAGGGTGCGGTGCGCATCAGAGAAGCTTTGAAAATGGGTTTTGTGACTGGCCAGGCTACGGTGTGAAACTTCTGTTTGTTTCTCCTTGATGAACCCCCCCCCCCCCCGGTTCACTCTACCTCCCTGTAAACCAACCACCCCCATCCCCTCCCCCCTTCGAGCACCGCTTGCAGAGGCAATAAAGTCATTGTTACTTCTCATTCATGCATTCTTTATTAATTCATCACACAACTAGAGGGATAATTGCCAAGGTAGCCCGGGATGGGTGGGGGAGGAGGGAAGGAAAAGGACACACTGCAGTTTAAAACTTTAAAACTTTAACACTTATTGAAGCCCAGCCTTCCGATGCTTGGGCAATCATCTGGGGTGGAGTGACTGGGTGGCCGGAGGCCCCCCCACCGTGTTCTTGGGCGTCTGGGTGAGGAGGCAATGGGACTTGGGGAGGAGGGCTGTTGGTTACACAGGGGCTGTAGCGGCGGTCTCTGCTCCTGCTGCTTTTCCTGCAGCTCAACCATACGCTGGAGCATATCAGTTTGATGCTCCAGCAGCCGGAGCATCGACTCTTGCCTTCTGTCTGCAAGCTGATGCCACCTATCATCTTCAGCCCGCCACTTGCTCTGTTCAGCCCGCAATTCAGCCCGCCACCTCTCCTCTCGTTCATATTGTGCTTTTTTGCACTCTGACATTGACTGCCTCCACGCATTCTGCTGTGCTCTTTCAGCATGGGAGGACATCTGGAGCTCCGTGAACATATTATCCCAAGTCCGCCGTTTTCTCCTTCTAAACTTTGCTAGCCTCTGCAAAGGAGAAACATTTGCAGCTGGTGGAGGAGAAGGGAGAGGTGGTTAAAAAAGACACATTTTAGAGAAAAATGGGTACGCTCTTTCACGTTAAATTTTGCTGTTCACATTACACAGCACATGTGCTTTTGTTACAAGGTCACATTTTTCCTCTTATATTGAGGGCCTGACGGTTTGGTGTGAGAGATCACTCACGCAGTGCCAGGCAACAGAATTCGGCTTGCAGGCAGCCATGGTAAGCCACAGTCTTTTGGTTTTTTTAACCTTCATAACATGTGGGAATGGTTTCAAACAGCAGCGCCCTCATTTCCCATACCAAGGACCCATTGAGTTGGCCATTTAAAATGGGTTTGCAATGTAAACGGAGGGGCTGGGGTTTCCAGGTTAACATGCAGCACAAACCCATCTACCCCCCCCCACACACACACACCCAATTCTCTGGGATGATCACTTCCCCCCTCCCCCCCACCGTGTGGCTAACAGCGGGGATCATTTCTGTTCAGCCGAGCAGGAACGGGCACCTCTGAATGTCCCCTTAATAAAATCACCCCATTTCAACCAGGTGACCGTGAATGATATCACTCTCCTGAGGATAACAAAGAGAGATAAGGAATGGATGTTGTCTGCATGCCAGCAAACACCGGGACCATACGCTGCCATGCTTTGTTATGCAATGATTCCAGACTACGTGCTACTGGCCTGGCGTGGTAAAGTGTCCTACCATGGCGGACGGGATAAGGAAGCCCTCCCCAGAAACCTTTTGCAAAGGCTTTGGGAGTACATGAAGGAGAACTTTCTGGAGATGTCCCTGGAGGATTTCCACTCCATCCCCATACACGTTAACAGACTTTTCCAGTAGCTGTACTGGCCGCGATTGCCAGGGCAAATTAATCATTAATCATTAAACACGCTTGCTTTTAAACCATGTGTAATATTTACAAAGGTACACTCACCAGAGGTCCCTTGTATGCCCTCAGGGTCTGGGAGCATGCCTAGGGTGAATTCGGGGGTTACTGGTTCCAGGTCCAGGGTGATAAACATATCCTGGCTGTTGGGGAAACCGGTTTCTCCGCTTCCTTGCTTTGAGCTCTCTTCATTGTCTTCATCATCATCTTCCTCGTACCCCGAACCCTCTTCCCTGTTGCGTGTTTCTCCATTGACCGAGTCAAAGCACACGGTTGAGGTAGTGGTGGCTGCACCCCCTAGCATGGCATGCAGCTCCACGTACAAGCGGCGTGTTTGCGGCTCTGCCCCAGACCTTCCATTTGCCTCTCTGGCTTTTTGGTAGGCTTGCCTTAGCTCCTTAATTTTCACGTGGCACTGCTGTGCATCCCTGTTATGGCCTCTGTCCTTCATGGCCTTTGAGACCTTTTCTAATATTTTGCCATTTCGTTTACTGCTACGGAGTTCAGCTAGCACTGATTCATCTCTCCATATGGCGAGCAGATCCCGTACCTCCCGTTCGGTCCATGATGGAGCTCTTTTGCAATCCTGGGACTCCATCATGGTTACCTGTGCTGATGAGCTCTGCGTGGTCACCTGTGCTCTCCACGCTGGGCAAACAGGAAACGAAATTCAAACGTTCGCAGGGCTTTTCCTGTCTACCTGGTCAGTGCATCTGAGTTGAGAGTGCTGTCCAGAGCGGTCACAATGAAGCACTGTGGGATAGCTCCCGGAGGCCAATAATGTCGAATTCCGTCCACACTACCCCAAATCTGACCTGCAAAGGCCGATTTTAGCGCTAATCCCCTCGTCGGAGGTGGAGTAAAGAAACCGGTTTAAAGGGCTCTTTAAGTCGAAAAAAAGGGCTTCGTCATGTGGACGTGTCCAGGCTTAATTCGATTTAACGCTACTAAAGTCGACCTAAACTCGTAGTGTAGACCAGGCCTCAGACTGAGCTCCCCTTGCTACATCAACATTTGTCTACTCAAGATCTGATTGGGAGGTGGGGGAACCAGAGGTACTTTCCCAAGCTTTACTGGGAAGTGAAGTTCAGTGACATTTAAGTGATCTTTGGGCATCTGAGTTAATATTGCACTGAGATTAATGGGACAGCTCACACTTCTCAGAGCTATTAATTCAGGCTCTCTGCCGACTCAGGGTTGATGTCCTTGCATTGGTTACACTTGGTTCATGGTTTAAAAGTTTGCTTTGCCACCATAGCTGCTAAAGACAGTTTGTTTAAAAAAAAAAAAGCCATAGGTTTAAGTAAGGGAGGATGGTGGCATTGTCAACAGAGACTGTGGGGAGTGGAGAGGGATTTGAGGGAAAGATAAGGTGTTTAGTTTTAGCCATATTAAGTTTGACTTGGATGGCAAGATGCACAGGCAGAGATGTGTGAGAGAGGCTCACATGTAAATGTGGAGCCAGATCAGTAGTGGAGTGGTGTGGCAGATTTGTGAGTCATCACCATAGAGTTGGTAGTTGCAACCGTGTGAGTGGAACGAGATGTCTTAGAAAAGGTGTGTAAGGAGAAAGGGGTAGAGATCCTGCTGGAGCCCACTGACCTCCTCAGCCTTGCTGTCATGGACTTACCTCAGAAGGCACCAGAGGCGTAGCGAGCGCCCTCCGTACCCTCCAACCGGAGGGGGCCCCGCAAGGAAGGGGGGGGGGCCCTAAAAGTGGCAAAATAAATACCGCATTCCAGTTTCTGCATTGTAAGGGGCCCCGTCCGGACATATGTTCGGAGGGGGCCATCGTTTGGAGGGGGCCACGTTCTTTGTTGCTACAGCCCTGGAAGGCACTGAAGGAGCAGTGAAAAGGGAAGTGGGGCCATAGTGGAGAGGCATGTCAGCTTTCTGACACTCTGCAGAATGTTTTACAGAGCATCATAGAGGTACACAGTGTTTAGAAATAGCTAAAAGATAAGGTCCCTCACATGGAATTTACAATCTAATTCTGGCAAATATGATAATCTAAATTGCTAATCTAAACATGAAAGGGTGAAGATGTGATCACAGAGGAGATTCACTGGAGCTAGCTCCTCTGCCAATCCCCATCCACAGGAAAGAGAGTGTTTAATCCACTCATTCCTTGTAGTGACCATCTGGATGCACTTGCTGTAATCAGTCTTCATGGGTCCTTGGACCAAGCACTGTAGGTTTACCCATACTTTGGAGAGTTAAATGTTGTGTAGTTATAAGTCATACCATGCATTTTTATCACCAGCTGTTCCATAACAATACACAGCATTGGCTTTAACCTTCGCACCAACAAGAGAATTAACAAGCATCAGCATGGAAGAAGTAGGGATACGTTATTGAGTTACAAAGTATTTGTATGGGCTATTGATGAAAATGGCTATTATAGAGATAAATCTGTGTCCGTTGCTTTTGGTAGGTGCTTTATTTATTTATTTTCCTTCTAAATAGGATGGAAATATTTTCAAAACTTTTAAGCCAAGGTTGCAGGGTAGCATTGATTAGTCCTACAAGGGGAGAGTTCATTCAACAGATCGGAAGCTAAAAAGAGGTGAGGACACCCTAGTCTAGTCCTGGGTTCATTTCCCTGCCCCACTACATACTGAATGACTGGGCAAGTTGTTGACCAAGTTTGGAGCCTAAGTACCTTTCAGGATCTGGGCCATAGTGCCTTAGTTCCCCATCTGCAAAATGGGGATGATACTTCCCTGCCTTTTGGGGATGTTATGAAGATAAATATATTAAAGACTGAAACACTCAGATACTACAGTGATAGATCCTCGGAAGTGCTCAGATACTACTTGTAGGTATGTTGCCTGCCACTGAGGTGAACTTTTTTCCCCCCAAGCTACTATAAACAAATTAGGTTCATCAGTAAATAGCCTACATATGTTACAGATTGATAAACACAAGACCCTGCTGAAGTCCTTAAGTGCCTGTCTCCATTTCTAGTTTTGTGTTTGATGATCTGATATAGTGAAAAAGGCAATCAAATTACAGCAAATGACACATTTCAGATGAAAAGACCTTATCCCAGTTTGCAATTCTAATGCATAAAAAAGTATACTTGATTTTTTTTAAGTCTTTTCATAAAATAAAAGGTGCTCCTGATGCACTGTTTATTTTCATATTTGATTAGGAAGAACATTAAAGATCTATACTAAGGAGCAAATATCTACAGAGGACATTACTGTTAGTGTGACGCTATCATTTGTCACTTCGTTCTGTTAGATTAAAAACAGCATGGCTGCTGTTGCACTATTATCCAGAACCACTCAAATGCCAATGGTTTCATTTTTAAAACCTTTTGCATTTCTTTGGGTTTCAGTAATCCTTCTTCACCCATGGCTGCTCTTTTTTGTTTCGTTTCTATATGTAGAGGAAATAAAAAAGCACTTATGCCATGTGCCTTGAGCAGCTCCTGGATGAAGGGGCAGTATTCTTTTTCTCAACATGCAGGGAATGATGTGTGCAAGTCGGGGCGGGCAAATTTTTTGGCCTGAGGGCCACATCAGGTTTCCAAAATTGGAAGGAGGGCCAGTTAGGGGAGGCTGTGCCTCCCCAAACAGCCAGGCGTGGCCCGGCCAATGCCCCCTATCCAACCCCTCCCCCCCGCTTCTCACCCCCTGACGCACCCCCCCGCCCCCGGGACTCCTTCCCCATCCAACTCTCCCTGTCCCCTGACGGTCCCCCGGGACTCCTGACCGCCCCCGGACCTCCCGCCCCTGACTGCCCCCCGCCGCCCCATCCAACCTCTCCTCTCATTCCTGACTGCCCCCTGGGACCTCTGCCCCATCCAACCACCCCTTCTCCCTGACTGCCCCTGGAACCCCTGCCCCTGACTGCCCCCTGCTGCCCCATCCAAACCCCCCTCTCCTTCCTGACTGCCCCCCCCCGGAACCCCTGCCCCCATGTTCCCTGCCCTCTGACCGCCCCAACCCCTATCCACACCCCCGCTCCCTGACCACTGTATGGGGAGATTTTGGCAAACCAGTAAAGTGCCTGAAACCATTATGGCTTATTGCTAAAAGCGGCCTAGTCAGCAGGCTTAGCTTAACCAAGGCAGGAGGGGAGGGGGTTTTGGGTGCCACAAAAAGGGCAGCTTGACCCCACGTCCTTTCTGATAACAATTGTGTTGAAGTTGCTGATACATGCATTTTAAAACAGCAAGATGTGCCCCAGGAATGTCTATTGGGGCCTGAAGGCTGCAAACTCTGGAAAAACCCACACCTGGTTAATCAAGAATCAGAAGGAACCTCTTGCTTGACCATTGAAACTGCTTACTTAACAAGTTTTCTTTAAGGGACCTGTCACTGTGTTACTAATGTATAAAATAAGGGGGAAGAGTTGGGGGGGGACTCTCTTCAGGACTGGACTCTCCCTCTGGATGCATCTTGTTCCCCACTAGCAGATGGGCAGCCGCTGTGCCACTCAAAAGCCACACTCGTCTTCAGTATTTATCGAGAGTTGGGGCTGTTTTACTAACCTGTTGCGGACTTGTGTAAGTGCTTGAGACTAAGTAAAGTTTAGCTTTAAGTGAAAGCACTCTTGTGTTGTCCTGTTTGTGCCAGCCATCTATCGGTCGGATGGCCGTGTCTCCCCTGATTTATTTCCTGACACCATCTTGCATAGAGTAAAAGTTACCAAGGGCTTTGGGTTGAAAGAACCCCAGGTAACAACCATTCCCCCAAACTCCCCTGTCCTCTATCCAACCCACCCTGTTCTCTGCCCCCTTACCACGCTGCCTGGAGCACCAGTGGCTGGCAGCGCTTCAGCTGTGCCGCTCAGAGCACCAGGACAGGCAGCCGCACTGCCCGGCTGGAGCCAGCCACGCCACCGCGCAGCACAGAGCACCGGGTCAGGCCGCAGCTCTGCAGCTGCGCTGCCCCAGGAGCTTGCAGCCCTGCTGCCCAGAGCATTGCGCCGGTGGCGCAGTGAGCTGAGGCTGCGGGGGTAGGAGGAACAGCAGAGGAGGGGCCGGGGGCTAGCCTCCCCAGCCAGGAGCTCAGGGGCTGGGCTGGAGGGTCCCGCGGGCCACATCTGTAGTTTGCCCACCTCTGGTGTAAGTCCTTAATGGTATGTCCTTTTGTTCTGATTTAAAAACTGGTGGCATGGCATTTGGTAGCACACCACTGGAGCCCAAGGTCACCGATGAGGGGAGACTGATGATGGAAACAGTTGTAAGCGTGTATGGTAAACACAGTAATTCTTGAATACGACATCACAGTAAAAATGGTAATTCTTGAACATGACCTCAGACCTGTCTTTTATTGATGCCTAAAAAGTGAATTATAACTTTTATTACAGTGCCCACCCACCACCACTTTAAATGATGGCACTGTTCTGATTTCTTAGCCTTTCCCCTGTGTCAATGTAAGGCTGTGCCCCTGGGTTTGTTGTCAGCACTGGGACCTCTAGTTCTAAAAGCATGAACCTGAATCACCAGAACTAAAGGAGCCACCTCTATTAGCCAAAGCTATAGCAGCTCCATCAACTTCTGCATACAGTCTTAACCACCACTTGGGTGGGGTGGGGAGCAAGGGAAGAGTGCTTTGCTGAGTGAGTAGGTGTGTGTTACACAGAGGGAATTCTCCATTCCACCCACCTTCCCTTTCTGTTTTCTCTGGTTGAAAGGGCTAAATGGGCAACAGAATGGTGCAGTGCAGACTGTAGAGCAGGTAAAGTTGGATGGGGAGACCAGTTCCTCCTCCTGAAGGGGAAAATCTTTGGTTCAATTAGTCTATTTTCCCTATAATCAATGCAGATAAGGAATACAAACCTAATGAGAAAACAGCAGTGAATTCCACTCCCCAGCTGGATGCGTTCAGCAAACAGGCACAACATAAGCAGCGTTGCCCAGCACAGGCTAACTAAGAATCACACTGGCAGCAGTAAGTAATCAAGTGGAAAAGGGGACAGTATGCCACATAAAGGATCTGAGTGAAGTAAATTGCTTTTGTTAGGAGGGCCAGGGAGACAAATTGGTTTTATGCAGATGTTCTAAAATCTATATGCTCTTTCTAAACCGTATTTTTTCCATCACCAAACACCCAGGAGCGCTGCCAGCTTTTCTGCCGCCCTAAGCGGCGGAAGGTCCCGCCCTGAAATGCCACCCCCCACAGAGGCGGCGGAAGGTCCCGCCGCCGAAATACCGCTGCGGTCACCGCCCCCCAAATTGTAGCGCCCTAGGCGACCGCCTACGTCACCTAATGGGTTGCACCGGCCCTGCAAACACCCACAGTGCTTACTATTCTTTTCTCCCCTCGCCTTAATTCTGACATAAGATTTCTTTAGATAGTAAGTAATGGAAAAACTATAGAGTCTGGCAGTCAGCAGTTAAATTTTTTTTTTTTTTTTTGCTTTGAGTGTGATGTAGAGCAGTGGTTCTCAAAGCTTGTCGTACCATGTCCCTGTTTTACAACTCAAAAGGTTTCATGGCCACCCTCCCATGTGGCCAGTAAGACCGGGAAAGGCAGTCATGATTCCCCATTGGCTTGTCTGAAATTCCTAGGTTGAGAACCTAGGCCTGGAATGTGTACACAGAGTGGGGTTGTTACCTGTGAGAAGTCTACTCATTCCAGTATGATGATCAGAGAGAGGTGAGGCATTTAAATTAAGTTGGATTCATGTTAATGTTGCCTTGATGGGTGATTTCCTCACTGTTAAGTGATTTTGTTGACAAGAAATGTGTTTGAGTAACCTTGGCTCTAAGAACGTGTCTACATTAGGGATTTTTTTTCACCAGGCTAGTTACTGATGTATTTACAATAGTACAGATGCAGTTTACCAATGTAAAGTGAGGCTTCCATTATGTACCTTAGCCAAGCTAATTACATTTTTGTGTGTGTGGATTGAGAAGAGCCTCTGCTATAACCTCAGAAGCTCAAGCCATAGGTCTCAGTAGCATCAATAGTCCATGAAGTTGTACTATCGTTATTTAATTTTCCACTTGTTGAGCTGTTTCGCTTTATGCACCTTAAATCAATTTGCTACGAGCCATCTATTCACAAACCTCAGCTGCTGAGCACAACTTTATTTTTGTGACTCAGATAACAAGAATGAAAATTATTTCTACCTGGTTCTGTGTCTGCAGTGCTATAAGTGAACACGTGGTATGAACTGTCCCATAATAATCTTCCAATCGTAATCATGTGCAGTCCTTCCTGGAAATCAGGTACTTAGACAATTACAGTAGTACTGTACCTAGATTGTAAAGCCACATTCTATCTGCTATGCATAAGGCTTCCAGATTTTGGTTTAATTTGATTTTTTTTATTGGTGAAAGCTGCCTGACATAAAGTTGCAGAGCGAAGTAAACTTCCTTCCCTTACCTACCTAGAATGTCATACAGGCTTAAGTTGTCAACTTTACTCTGCTCCTTGTCAGTTTCACATTGCAGGTGGAGGGACGCCTGTTCGTAACACTACTAAGTGCTGAAATGTATTCCATAAAGAATGCCTTTGTTTAAATGGAATTACGGTTATTTAAATATGATCCTCCCACGTAAACTCTTAAAAGGAAGGAAATGCCAAATGATGAGACATCTCTTAACCGCATCCTAACAGGTATGGAGCACACATCCGATGACAGTGACAGATGCCACATCTTCACAAGGAACTTTCTTTTGCCTCCAAAAGACCAGACAGAACACCTTAATCTCCTTTGCAGTACTCACAACCTTAACTGCAATCTTAACGATTTAAGTAAATATTCCATATACACAGCATACCATGCAGTGTGTTATATGTTTGTGGGGGGAAATAAAAAATTAAGCTTGTATAGCAGAGACGAAATGAGTCTGTATGGCAAAACTATGCTGATGGGTCAGTACAAGGACAGATATTATGCTGTGGAAATTGAAATCTTGAACAACTTCCCTGCGCACTTGAGTTTCAGAATAGTTCATAGGTGCTGGAACTAGGAATGTCGGGGTGCTACCGCACCCCCTGGCTTGAAGTGGTTTCCATTATATACAGGGTTTTCAGTTTGGTTCAATGGCTGTCAGCACCCCAACTATAAAAATTGTTCCAGCACTCCTGCAATAATTTGCAAATGCAGAGGAATAAAGAAGCACATAATAAATTTACTGAATAAGATGCATTCCAGGCAGGGCAGGATTTAGGGGAAGGTGACCCAGTCGACTGCCTGGGGGTGCTGGGACTGGAGGGCTCCAGGGTTGGGGGGCTGTTTTTGTTATTAGTGACAAAAAGGAAAATAGAATGTTTGAAGTAACATTTTTCAGGTCTTCCATATGTGGATTCATTTTTCACTAACCTCCTAGAATGTTCTGGATCTTTGTAGAATCTCCTAAACTATTCAGATGTTTAACAAATGGAGGGGGGGCTCCAAAGATGCTCCTTGCCTGGGGCGCCATTTGGTCTAGGGCTGACCCTGATTCCAGTCTGTTGAGCACCTCACATTCTTCAAGGGTATAACACATCACACATATATAGATCCTAGTTAGCTGCCAAAAATATACAAACTTTGTAAAGTCCCCTTAGCATTAAGAAATACAGTAAAAACTAAACCTGAGGGTAAAATTATATGATGTTGAGTACAAACAGGCACCAATTGTTTGTGGTAACTGTGTGGTTACTTCTTGCATCTGAAGAAGTGAGGTTCTTACCCACGAAAGCTTATGCTCCCAATACTCCTGTTAGTCTTAAAGGTGCCACAGGACCCTCTGTGTGGTCACTATAATAAATGATTTGTAGATTCAAAAGATTTAGATTAGGCCAGCAAATGTGAGCACTACTCCAAGAAAGGGTCATGGCTAGATGTGAAAACCCTGGCTTTTTTTTTTTTTTTTTTTTTGAGCTTTGGATGTAAGCCAAGGGTTTTGGTAGGTCCAACACTATGGAGAAAGTGCTAATTTTTCATGCCCCTGAGCAGCGTAGCTAGGTTGACTTAAGTTTTAGGTGTAGACCATGCCTTAGGCCTGGTCTACACTGGGGCGGGGGGCGGGGAGGATCGACCTAAGATACGCAACTTCAGCTACGAGAATAGCATAGCTGAAGTCAACGTATCTTAGTTAGACTTACCTCGCGTCCTCACGGCGCAGGATCGACTGCTGCCGCTCCCCCGTCGACTCCACTTCCGCCTCTTGCCGCGGTGGAGTTCCGGAGTCAACGGCAGAGCGATTGGGGATCGATTTATCGTGTCTACACTAGACGCGATAAATCGATTCCCAATAGAAAAGGGTCAATTCTTCCTTTGTGAGGCAAAACCTGCTATTCACGTTAATGTGAATTAAATATCTCTTTGGATGAGAGACATAGCCCTTCAATAATTGGACAGTGGTGGTGCAGATTTATGGATTTTATATTTTATGTCAGCCTGAAATTTTATTGAATTTACAACATTCAGACAAAAAAATTCCAAAAAGGAAATCAGTATGTTACCGGTGCTATGACAAAAGAAAAAAGTCCCCTAAAAGGCATTCCTCAATCTTCTTCCATCTGGGACCCAAAACCCTACCAAATTACAGAATTCTGTGTAGCTGAAAAGGATTTTGGAACTGGAGGTCAAAACAGGAATCGATGAGTCATTTTTGTTGGTTCTTTGGTGGGGGATGCTGGGGATTGAAAACTGCACTTTATTCACCCACGAAAGGATATACCGGCCAAGATTTCCCTGAGTTTATTTCTTTAAAATCCACCTCAATTTAACTTGTGCACATACAATATTTTAATTATTTATTTGTATTACTGTAATTCCTAAAGGCTACAGCCAAGATCAGGGCTAAGCACTGTATAGACACATCACAAGAGACAGTGCCTCCCTGAAGAGCTTACAATCCAAATAGCCACAAAGGTGGGGAGGGAAAGAGGAAGTATTACTATCCGCATTTCACACGTTAGAAGCCTAAGTGCCCCTGACTTTCAATGAGACTTAGACGCCTACATTCCTAAGTCACTTTTTTGAAAATGGGTCTTTAGATGTCCAAATTACTTATGCCATTGCTGAGTGGAGCAATGTCTAACTATCTGTAAAAATCTGGGTCTAAATGACTTGCCTAAGCCCACACTAGCAATCTCAGGCTGAACTAGGAATTCAGTCCAGGTGTCCTGTGTTCCAGTCTTGTGACTTGTCCACAAGATCATCCTTCCTTCCTCTCTAATAAACAGGGGCATCTTAGAAGGTCTAGAAATACAGACTAGCCACTTGTGTGCTAAATCCTATGAAAGGCAGTCTGACAAGTTTTAATACAGCCAATAACTTTGGTAATTAAACTCTTGGAATTTGTTACTAAAAACTTTGCTTCTGAGGAGCGAAATCACTTGAGTTGTCTGACAAGAATGTTAAACTCAGATTAAGAATTGAGAATTTTAAATAAATATTAATCACAGTGAAGATATTCATGAATTTCCAAATATAGAGTGATCACTCTGAGTGTCATGTATTCCAATTATATTGGCACATTAGCTAGATGGCTATTGTATAAGCAAAGGACAGTGAATATTTCTGACTGATTTGCTCAGCATAATTATAGAATCATAGGATTGGAAGGGACCTTGAGAGGTCATCTAGTCCAATCCCTTGCACTAAGGCAGGACTTATCTAGACCATCCCTGCCAGGTGTTTGTCTAACCTGCTTTTAAAAATATCCGATGATGGAGATTCCACAACCTCCCTAGGCAATTTATTCTAGTGCTTAAACACCCTGACAGTTATGAAGTTTTTCCTAATGTCCAGCCTAAACCTCCCTCAGTGGTATCAGACCTAATTTCTGAATAATATAGGACCTTGCCTGTATGATACTACAATAGATACTGGATTTTATTTCTGTATGAATTTTAATATTAATCTTAATGACAATTTCACTAGAGTATTTAATAAAACATATTTTATTCATGAGCTATATGCTTGCCAACTTCTCATAGATTACGGTGGTATGAAACAAAATAATTGCAATGGTATGGTAGACTCTTAGTAATGGTACTTAACTTGTTAAGCGTTTAGTGTGGTTCACCCTGAAGGATCTCAAAGCACTCTACACATTGTTGAAATGCAGCCAACCTTGTACTGCTTGGATATAGGTTATGAAGTGCTTTTTCCATCAGTCTGGGTGAAAGGCAATAAATACATTACTACTGCCTTCTCCCATGCATCATTCTGTATTATTGCTATTCATTTGTAGAGGCACCTTTCAGATATTATGCAAGTGTGTTTGCAGAAAACCCAGGGCCTCATCCAAAGCCCACTGAAGTTAAAGGGAGTCTTTCCATTGACTGCAGTAAGCTTTTGGATCAGACACTATGAGAGATTTTCTCACTGATATTTTTTTTCCAGTCATTGTGATGGTGCTTCTTGGGGGCAGTGTGCTCAGTAAATACAGAACATACTAAAGTAGTTCAGCTTTGATATCAGACTTGTAGAGTTGAATAATTAGAATATAAGCACTGAAATGGTTATTTTTAAACATTTCATTTTTGAAGGATTCCAGAGGTACTTATGTAAGTGCTCTCCCTGAAGACTATTTTCCATGATTAATGCTCTCACGTTGGCTTTAATCTGTTGCCATGTACAGCAAAAAAGACAAATAATGTTTACGTTAGCCTGGCTCCTCCCACCATTTCCTAAACAACTGCTTTTATGCATTACAGGCAGCTTGAATCGTGCCTAATTACAAAGTTCTACATCTGCTTTCAATCTCTGAGCTAGCACACAAGGTTGCTCTTGTGCTGGTGGGCACACAGTGGTCCCATTTGTTTGTTTGGTTTTGGATTTTAAATGATATATAAACATGCACAAGGACAACATTATAATGTCTGACATCTGTCATACTGTAGCTAGCAGATAGGCAGAGATTCCAGTTTCCAGTATTAGCTATGGACATTTGAACTTTACCGATACAACCATGAAGTTGTATCCTAATCAAAGAAATTGAACAGTGTTGGTGCTAATTAATGTGATTTTATTATGTTTGTAATGTCTCTACTTTTCCTTGGGGATTGGTCTGCTATTTGTTTCTGTACTAATCATGCCTGGCTAATGAGCTGAACCCCCAACTGCCCGTCAGGTGGGTTGAATGAATGTTATTAAATTAAATTTTGATATTTATTGGTCTAGCTCAATTTTGGTTTCCTTTGGAATCCTTACTACTAATAGAAATACTTAGAATGTAGCAATCACTTTTCATTTCAAAATACTTTGTGTTGTTAGTACTTCTGAGTCTTCTCCCAAGTCTCACAATACTTGACTTTTTTCATAAAGCACCAACTTCTAGAGTAATTAATGTCTCCTTTCATGGAAAAAAATGTTTCTTGCCCTTCTAGTTGTGAAGAAAACTTTGAAAATGTGACCTCCTTAGATGCTCCAAACCCAGAAGGTAAATTTAAAACAACAAAACCGCCCCCAACTGCACCCCTCAAAATATTATCTTTTAAAATCTCCTGGAGTTTTAGATGCTTGAATTTGACAATACTGTACCTTTGAAATATCCAAAAGGACACAGTCAGATTATAAAAGATGGGTTTGAGGGGTTTTCATTTTTTGAATGAATAGCCTTACCTGCATTACAAATAACATAAACTACTAGAACTGTAAAAAATTAAACAAAACAAAACTAGAGCTAGATATTTCAGAGACCAGCACCCAACAGTTCACATTTAGGCACCTTCATAAGTGATCACAAGAGAGAGCTGGCCATGAATTTTCACCAGTACTTTTTTTTTTGTCCAAATATTGGCTTTCACAAAATGAACACTTTCATGTCCATTTTTGCTGCAGTGTTTTGATTTTTTTTCTGTCAGGGAAATAGAAACAAAATATTTCTTTTTTCTATTGGGTTATCCAAAATCAGAACATTGACTTGTTGAACAGAATTGAAATATTTTGGTTTGGGTCACTTAGACATTAATCTATGACTGCT
The DNA here is from genome assembly GCF_002925995.2 of Terrapene triunguis. NCBI lineage: Eukaryota > Metazoa > Chordata > Testudines > Emydidae > Terrapene > Terrapene triunguis. The sequence goes on from NW_020664909.1 coordinate 9,439,484, forward strand.
AGACAACATTTCCTGTGATGCACCACAGTCTCCCCTCTACCTAAATCACTGCAGTGCATTGTGGGAAACTGCATCCGACCCATGGAAAGAAAAGAGGCATGAAGCACTGAGGTGGATCAGGTGGACATAGTTTAATGTCAGACTGAGTTGGGCAGAAACCTTTGAACAGTTCTGAACAATTTCTATTTGAAACTCTTATTTCATGAAAAATTCGAATATCTGCTTTTCATCCCATTTCAGGTTGAAAACAAATGTTGAAATAGTGGAATTTCTCACAAGACAGAAATTTCAGTTTTTGATTTGCTCTACTCATTATCCAGTAACTCCCTGTATTCTCAGTGGGAGCTGCTAGGTGCTGAGTACTCATGAAAATTTAGCTACTTTATTTAGATGTCTAAATGGGTGCTGAGCTCTTTTGAAAATGTGGCCCCAATTGGAGGTGCTAAGCACTTGAAAATCTGGCTAATAATGAACTTTTCACTATTTTTGCTGCCCGTTTTTTACATTGTTCTCAGCTGGAGCAATACATAATAATAAAAGATCAGAACTGAAGTGGGAGATGAGGGAAAGAAGAACGTAATCAGAATTCTATCTTTAATGTCTGAGATCTCATGAACCTCAAGGTATAGACATTCCCATACATCATTAGTATGTTGTGAGGCCCAATTTTCCAATGACTTATAGCATTTGTTTGGCCACGTACGAATAATGCAACCATCCTAAATGTATGATGAATTTTTTTATACCATACTCATGTCTTTCTTCTTTCTTTCATATGTGCATGTAATATAAAATATGTATAGATTTAAGGATAGGATTACTGACTGGTTGTTTTATAGTTGTGACATGCTCTGGCAGTTCATAAAACTATTATGTTTTCTTGACTATGATGCTTGACTACAAGGATAAAAAATTGATTGCTAGGGAACGCAGAAAGTTAGACAACTATTTTATTTGCGTCATATTTTTCATCTGCTATCACAGAATAAAACATTACTCTACATTTGTACAATCAAAGCATGGAAAATTGTCTCTGTAGAAAAAAATCTGTAATAGAGAAGTGGCAGAATTGGCCATAGAGAAATCATTATCATTTAATAGGTCAGTCTTTCTATAAGCGATACAGAATGGATCAATAACAATACTCTGCATGGATGAATGAAGGTGTAAAACTATTTTTGTCATGAGAAAGCATTTGTATGTAAGAGAAAGTGACTTGAAACTGGGGGAAATGATTGAGGAATTAACTTTCATTCCCAAGAAAACTAGTGGTGACTAAATGAATCAAACACAAATTTCAGGTTTGTGCATGTTTGAACTTTAAAAATGTTCAAAAACCAGAGGCAGATCAAACTCCTGTGGCATGATCTGTCTCTGATAAAACTTTACCTATCCTCTGCATAGCACTTCTAAAGAGATTAGGAGAATAAACTGAAACCTCTGGATCATCGCAAGAGATTTCAGTACAGAGCAGCGAGAATTTGCCCAATATCAGGTTGGATCTGTTGTTAAGTGGGAATACAAATAGCTCATATTTCCAAAGTGTCAGGAGACATAGATGGTAAAGACAATATATTTAAGTCCCTCTTTTCCTTTTCTATATGGCAAGTAAATAATTCACAAGTCCATCCAGGGGAGTCTCAATGCAGTATCCATGTCTAAATCCAGGCTCCAATTTTCATTCAGGTAATTACCAACCAGTTTTTACTGCATTTGTATTGCCATTACTTTTTCTCTTCTCGATCATCCAACCCCTGTTGTGTAGCAAAGTTGTCTTCAACGAAGTTTCACTGCCACTTCCTTTAGACATGAGGGCATGTTCTTATTCCAAAGATGACTCTAGTATGCCATCATCACCTCCCAACCAATGAAAAGAATTTTTGTCATGCAAGGATCCATGGACAGCAGCAATATTTAACAGTTTTGAGCTGGGAACAAAGCTAAAACTACCCTACCGGGCCACAACATAACGTGTAACACTAAGTTCTGGTGAGTAACTGAATGATGTCCCATATGTTCAAAATCTTTTCTTAAAAGAAAAACAACTTAGAAATTAGTCACAGCTATTGAATCAAGTCATCTCTGACCATTGTTGACAGTCCCGATTAATAGCACTGTCCAGTATCTGTCCTTCAGAGATGTAGACAATTATTAAAGGACATTTTCTTCCTGGTCAAATGCACATGTTGAAGACATAGTAGCAACCTTGCAGCAACAGAAGTGATTCTGCAGATTAAGATTGTTTTGCAAAACAAATCACTGTTTTTCTCTAACAAGCCAGATTTGGTCCAGACTGGACTGGCCCCAGAGTGTTACTAGCACTAGTGTAAATGTAATTATGAACTTTCACTGCTCTGGTAGCATCTTGATAAAGGATGTGCAAAGGTAAGATGCCTTTAGCACCTTACTTGATCTCATAGGATTTGCTAGGTTCTTTGGATGTGTACGTACTCCTCCCACATCAGAAGACTTGAGCACATAACCCAAATGTTGCAATGCAGAACACGATGCTCTGATAGCAGAACTTTCCTAGAAGTAATCAAGTCCAATGGAAAAATCAAGGCTGTCAGTACTGTGTTTGTGCAGAGTTACAATAGCATTCTGGATTCGCTCCAGCGCATCTATAAGCTAGCAACGTCTGTTAGTAAATGGATATAATCTTTGTCCATACTAGCCATATAAAAAAATCCTCAAATTATACATGTTTTGAGATTCAGATATCATGAATATCATAGACTTATATAATTCCTGGAGGAATTTCCCCAGACACACATGATGATCAGTACCATAAATTCAGAGAATTCTAAAACTAGTTCTGCCTGCATATAAAAGCCAAATGCTCACACTCTAGTACATTCTCTTTAAAAGTTGTGGTCGAGACACAGGACTGGATCTAAAACCCTTGGCTGCTTCAGTCTCCTCAATCTCAGTTACTATATTACCAAAAAAAAAAAGTATGTACTAGGCCAGTAGGAACAAGATCTCTCATAAGTCTGGCACATCATGAACCCAAATAGTTGCCTATATTCATAGCTATGTAGTCCAATTGTGTTACGTTACAGTTGCTCTCTGGTTTTTCATCAGATATAAAAGTTTTGAATTTTATGAATGCTGCCAGTATTCAGTCTATGGACAATGAGTAGTTAAGCTTATTTGGTGGATTTTTCCATTATGAAAATGTGAATAATATGCATAGAAAGATATTTAAATTGAACACAGGAGCTATGTCAAACTCATTCCTATTTGAGATGAAATGTCATTTCTTTGCCAGCCTTATCTTCTTGCCATTGCTGAAGATGATCCATCTTCTAAAATACTTGAATGATAGCTCTGTTCTTCTTTTAACATCTTCATTGACATGCCTTCATATACAAAAATGGTGATACTCTTGCAGACTTCTGAGCCATTTTTCTTCCCTTTAATGTATAGTTTTTGCAGTATGTGGGCTTGTTCTCTTCACTATATAACCTTTTGTTTTTACTAGGTAATATGATTGTTTTTAAATTGTCTAGCATTATGAGGTTCTTTAGCTCCATTTAAGTGACAGTGTGTCCTACCATCACATTCTTCATTTTCTCAGTGATTTAATGTATAATTTATTTTAAACAAGGTAAGGATTCTAACTCTGATGTGAGGAAATGTAGTTAAAGCTGCTGCTTCATTCTTAAATCACCCTGTGGTGTGTAGGTACTCTATTAAGAAAGCCACAGAACAGCGGGTAACCTTTTATCTTATGTTTCTGCAATGTACATACCATATGTGCTACACAGTCCACTGCATACACTATGTAAGATCACCCACTGTTCTAGAAGCCCTGCTGTACCGAGGTACAACCAGGTGAGCTAAGTGTGGCTTAGCTGCCTGACTCAAATATATTTATTTGTAATTCTGAACTCTATACTTCTCGTAATAATCTGGGGTGTTAACACAACTTCTTTTTCTTAGAGCACTTCCATTCTCCATTTTAAATTACTTGTTTCTGTACTGTGTTGAATCTGTTTTTCTGATTATATCATCTCATCATTTATATTAAAATTTGTCTAAAGCTTTTAAGATGTGAAGTAGAGATACTCTCTACAAAGTTGGTATGAACTTATTCCTGTCAGTGGCTCATTTGGTTCTTCTTGTTGACAAAGACAGAGACCTAGACTACAGACACAAACTTCACTCTTGATAATGTTGTTAAATTAAATTTCAGTGGAGTATAGTAGTATTGTGGGTTTTTTCCAGACCTTTTCTACATCAAATACGGTGGATTCCCAGCACTGCTTTATCTGGACAAGATGAAATCAATTCATTGTTGACTGAGTGCAGTATAAGAATGTACATACATCATCCCTAACATATTGTACATTGATTACTAGGCAACTTAAGTCACTAACAATATTAGAACATTTTGGAATGCAGAGCTCTGCAGTCTCCTATAATACCACCATGCCAACTTTTTCATTGCAATTATATTCATGAGGTGTTGTTTCAGTATGAATTTTGGAATCTGGTTACACAGGAAATGGCAGATTACAAATATTTGGCTGTATACTTATCCTCCACCATTGCTTTATCTCTAAAATAATTCAGTGTTACTAGACAAACAGATGTGGTTTCCCCCCATCCTTTCACTCTTGAATGTTGAAGCCAGTAAGTACCATTGAAAGTGTGTTGCCAATTTCTAAGCCTCTTTGACTCAGTCTTCTGAGACACCAAAATAAAAATAGAACGGAGACTGAGGTTTGAATAATTTCTGACTGTACATGTTTGGAACGGCCTATGAAATCTATGTAGACATACTGTAAACTGCAGTTAACCTTATTTTGAAAATTCATTGATCAAAGGCTCTCTGTCAGTATCTGATTAAGGGCCATTTAAGAGTACTGAAGACATTTCCTTCTGGTTAACAGCTCTGGTTACGGGGGTTCCTGGAGTGAATTTTCCTGTAAGCAGACAGGCTCGTCTCCAGGCTCCATCTGAAGCTATAGAGTTTCTCAATGGCAGAGCTTCCTGTTGTTGAAGGCTACTATTCATTCACAGCTTGTAAATCAGTAGCTTGTAAATCAATGGATGAAGAAACTACTGTTAGAAAAATGTTTCTCAACAAACTCCTTCATCGTATGTGTTTTCCCAGGGTATATATTCCATGGTCATGGAAAAATGGCTAAAAGTTTACCATGTGTAACTGACCCTGGAGGTGGAGCTAAAGGGCTATATGCTCTTCAAGCCCTAGGAGATTTGGTTTTGCCGTTTTAGTGTTGGACTTATAAAAATTTATTGGACTCAGTCTTTTTTGTTTTTCATTTCTAGAAACCGACATGAGTATGTTTGTCTTACTAGTCACAAGAGCAATAATTGGAGCAGCACTGAAGGTCTAGTGAGAAGAGGAGGAGTGGGCAGAAACCAGAGAAAATAGCATTGGCCTCATTAAGTATCAGTTTTCTGGCATGAATTACTGTCCCAGTGTTGGCCAGCACTGCCATGAAGCTTGCTGCAAGAGTACAGTCTTGTTGCTATCAGTGGGTGTTGCTACTGTATGTAACCTGTGGAGAAAAAGGGGCTAGAGAATGCCAGAAAACCTTAGATTACTGTGGCAAAAATATTCAGCGTACAAACATCAGGAAACCTATAGTTTAAAATCTGACAAGTCCCCGAATCACATTATCCTACTCTTATTCTATGTTATTTATGATGAGGTGTACATGAGTTTGAGAGGTTGGGCTACATGTCTCTCTCATTATTAACCCTTTTGCTTTAGTGTGTGTTAAATTTCTGTCAGATTGGTAAAATTCTGTATAGTATGCTCTGCATGCTTGACACTGGACTTGCAAAATCCCACTCACCTAGGAGAAGTGGGAAGCTGTCCTGGGTAACATGGGCAATACCATCAACTGCTAATGAATGCGAGTTTCCATTAAAAAACAAAAAAACACCCATTACAACTACAACAAGGACCTAGAAAACATGAACCAGCGGGTTGCTGGTGCTACAGCCTGCTGAATGGGGTTTGAGGCGCAACTGCTGCTGTTACATTTGGGGGTCTATAAGGGGGAGCTCTGCTCACTCTGCCTCAGTTCAGAAGAATAGGGGATCAACTCTAACAGTCCCTTGAGCAATCCACTGGGCTCACCCTACCAGTAATGTGTAGTGTGATGATCAGGATTTCACTCTGTGCTTCCCTTCTCCTGAGTCAGGGCTATTCCCTTCGAACCCCTGGCACGTTGAGGCCAGGCCTAGAGTGCTGCTCTTCAGCTGCCATCTCCTGCCAAGCACCAAGAGGGAAGGAATTTGACCACTGTTCCTTTCCAGGGACAGGCCAAAGACGCAAGTGTGACGAACTGGGAAGTAGTTGTATTTTGTATGAATTATCGTGTATGTTTCTGTGTGTGTCAGATGGGTTACTTGCTGTGGTGTTAGATCAAATGGGGCTGTTAGTAGGACCAAGCAGGGAAAGCAAAATGATGACAGGTAAGAGTCCTTGAGGAAACAATGGGCAAGCTGTTAAATGGGGAATACTCCTTATCTGGCTCTATCCAGGCTAGTGCAGCTTATTCTTCGTAGGCTTAGACTAGGATCAAAGGGGGATACTCAACCATTACAGGACCAGAGGCTTAGAAAAGGGAGGGTGTGTGAGGGAGTTGGGAGGGATTGCCCAAGAAGTACCAGTGAGTGCTGACAGGGAAGCAAGGAGACATCCAGACTGACTGAGCCTATGTCTACACTGGTGTCAATTCCAGCTCAAGGAGAGGTACCTGCACTAGCTCTGATCAAGCTAGCATGCTAAAAATAAAAGCGTAGCTAGGGCGGCAGGCACTAGTGGCAGAAGGGCCTAGCCACCCCAAGTACATCCCTATAGTCTCAGACAGGATCATGCTCAGGGCAGCTAGCTCCTCCTACGGCTCATGCCAGGGGTTAGTGTCACTGCAATGGAAATATTGTAGGTCTGTCAGCTATTATTCCACTCCTGCGCTTCATTCCCTGTAAAATGTGCGCACACATTGGGGTGGGGGAGAGAGTGGGACCCACCCAGAGGTGCTGAAGTGTGCTCCGGCTGGGGAGCAGGTAGGAATGTGCCCCTCTGCTGAGTCTCAGTAGCATCCCTTGCTCTCCATGCAGAGTGCCCCAACCTCTCCTCGGCCCTGCTACCCCTGACTCTCCCTGCTCCCCATGCAGAGGACCTCCATGTCCCATCCCCCCACCCCCGCATTCAAAGCAAGCTTCCGCCACCTCTGGCTTGTGCTCCAGCAGCTACACTTTTACTTTTAGCACACTAGCTAACGCAAGTATGTGTAATTTACACCTTCCAGCTCTAGTGTAGACTTGCCCACAGAGTCAGCGTCTGCAGCAAGCAGGCTGGAACTTGGTCACTGTGATGGGGTGTGTACCGCACACTGGCACTGAAAAGGTTAAAGAAAGCTGAAGAGATCCATGAGGGCACCTGATGGCAACTACAGGGCATGTCCTGTTCAAATAAGGATACGACTCAGCTGGGGAAGAGCTGGTGGTTTGTATTAAGGCAGGGCTCCAGACCAAAAGGAAGGCAGGAAACCCAGGAGGACAGAAATCCTTTGGGAGCCTCTCCCAAGAAGGGAACTCTAGCAAGAAAAGACACTGAGAAGCCACTGGGGTGGAATGAGCTCATGCAATAAGCCATGACAAAAGGGTAGGAACTGGACCTCCAGAGTGGCTCACTACAAAAGCCAAAAAGAGCTGTGCAGAGTGCAAAAAGGGGCTGGGGAAAAGGGCCTAGAGACGGGGAAAGGTAGGAAGTAGTTCAGGGAAGCGGCAAAGTGTCTGAGGAAACAGACTTTAGATGCTTGCTACTAGGTCCCTCAATGGGAACCCAAAGTTGAGGGAGGGGGCCTGGGTACCACCTCTGGCCACTGACCATGGTGGTGTGAAACCCCCTGATATAAGATGTAAGGATTATTGAGTGCCCAGGACAAGGGGTCTAAGGAACACTGGGCCTGAGTTGGGGGCCAAAGACCTGGTATAAGGTCACTGGTCCATTGTTTCTCGGGCTCTGTTACCCCAGAAGGGGTGGGAATGAACGTGATCTGGACAGAGGGCCAAGTCACAAAGAGAAGCCGACCACCGCAGGGCCAAAGCAGCTGTTGGCAGAGGGTGCCAGAGGAGAGCCTGTTATGACATGCCCAGCCATGACAGGATGTGCAGCTGGTAAATTTTTCTTCTACAGTCCCTAAGACTAAGTCATGTCTACCTAGGAGCTTGAGCGGAATGCCAAGCATAGATAAGACAGCATGCATATAGATCTCTGATATTAAATACATTTTACTGAGTGCTGTGCAACTTTTGGCAAATCATACTTTGTTTTGAAGAAGCTGTCCAAGTCACCATGTACTATTATAATTTGCAGGCCCCTGAAAGGAAACTCTTGCAGATGGACCTGCTATATATCATGGTTAGAAGTCAAGGGGTTGGAGAGTGGTTGGTTGGACTGCACTAACCGTTTTTAATTGTGGGCTCTGACTACAGGACAAAATTCCAAGAGGATATGGGGAGTAGAGCTGGTCAGGAAATTGTCCCTCCTTTATTGCTTCTCCCCGGCCCCAAATTTTTTGATTATTTTGGCAAAAATTGAAAGAATTTGGCAGAAAATGGAACATTCTGCTTTGGAAATGCCACTTAGAGTATGTCGTGGAAGCTGCAGTTCATGTGCCTCATGTCCTCATTCTCCTTTGTAGGCTGCAGATCCTTGGCTGGACTAGATTTCCCATAAGGCACAACAATCTCCCCTCTTGCTCATGAGACCTGTATTTCAGCTGGGGCACCTAGCCCATAAGGGAGAATGGGGACATGAACCAACTGACCTACAACCCCATTAAGGCACCACAGCAGCATTTCCAAATTGAAAATGTCAGTTTTTCAAACCAAATGTGTTTTGTTTTTAAGCTGAAAACTGAAACTTTGTTTTTTGGGTGCTTTTTCTGGGGTAGGAGGAGGGGCGAGGTGTAAAAAAATTTTATGGAAAATAGACATTTCTTGTGGAAAATTTCAGTTAGTCAAAAAGTCAAGTTTTCATCAGTTGTATACAGTGTAGTTGTAGCCGTGTCCCAGGATATTAGAGAGACAAGGTGGGTGCAGTAATATCTTTTATTGGACCAACTTCTGTTGGTGAGAGAGAAAAGCTGTCAACACAGAGATGGCTCGAAAGCTTGTCTCTCACCAACAGAAGTTGGACCAATAAAAGATATTACTGCACCCACCTTGTATCTCTAATATTTCATCAAAACAGTTTTGACAGAATATTTTACCAGCCCTTGTAGGGAGTCCAAAAGCCAACCAGGGAGCAAATAAATATGCGCCAGCAAAGTTGTAAAACATTAGCTCAAGATACCTGAGGTTATTATCTTTAACTTCAATTGGTTTAGGCCTAAAAGAAATGAGTCTCTGATAGCTTTACAAGAGGAAGAAATGGCCTGATTGCTAAAGTCTGAGCTCACACAGAGGTACATACAATATAGTTATACTTAAACAGTGGTCTTGACACATCCTCACATGGGAGGAAGTGGTCTGTGTTTGTTGGATGAGGCAATACCTTCCTCTCTCACTTGTTTGGGGGGTGGGGTGGGGAGGAAGGTGGGATAGGAAGGGGTGCAGCTTTCATCTCCTTCCCCTTTGGGACATTTACCAAAAACTTGGAAGAGTAGAATAATTAATCATACATGTTAGCGTCTCTTGCAGTGTCTAGAGATTTGTTGTTTGCCATAATGCTCAGAGGTAATAGATATCAGCATACCCGTGTGATACAAAATATAACAGTGCAGATGCCTGATCAACTAATGTGGCAGGCCTCAGAGCTAAAGAAGCAGACTTAGGTGATCATAATGCAGAGAGCTGGAGTACAATAGCTATAGTGAAAAGAGGGATTTTTCAGCTTTCCTTTCACTTACTATAATTCCAGGATTTTTCAAATTTTACAGTTACAAATAGTAACTAGCTAGTTATTTACTGTGAGCCTGATTCTGTTGCCCATACTGAGCAGTAGTTACCTTACCCCTTGAGTATTCAATGGGACCATTCATTGACTAAGAAGATACAAAACATGGGTAAGGGAGGTAGAATCATGTTCCATAACATCTACTGATAGCTTCCGTTGGCAATTGGGGTAGATCAGCTAGTTCAGATAAAGACCCCAGGCTTGCAGAGAATTACTCCATGTGCTTACCTGTACACACTGAGTAGAGCTATTGCCCAAAGAAAGTATGCACATGCAGAAAGTTTAGTGTGTGCATAAATAATTGAGGAGTCAAGGCCATAGAAGAACAAGCTTCAAATCTTCATCTGGCACTAGAACAGAATTGAACTTCACATGCAAAAAGAAGTTTGGATGGTTGTCTTTCACCGTGATTTTTCATGTTCACATTCCTTTCCATTTCCTAGTTTCAGCAGAGAATAGAAGACAACCTGCTGAAATACCACAACAAAGGGAGTGCTTGTGGTATTTCCATTAGCAGGAAGCACTAGAAATCTTGCAGAACCTTGCACTCTTAAGACTTCCAACCCAATTGTGCAGACCAAAGAAGTTCAGTAAAGAACCTCTACTTTTGGGTGTCCACATTAACTGAAACACCAGACATTTGGGTTTCACCAGGTGCTGTCAATTGGATGCTAGTTGTTACTTCTCTATCTTCTTCCTTTTAGCCTTTTAAAATATTTTTCATATCTTCTGTGGGCATATTCCTTTCATATTTTGGAGCATCTTGTCTGAAGTCAGGGCCGGCTCCCGGGTTTTTGCCGCCCCAAGCGGTGCAAAAAAAAAAAAAAAAAAA